>NC_041365.1:18812740-18982740 GCF_900634415.1 Cottoperca gobio
ATGTAATTTGCTGACATAGCTGGTATTCATTAGCTGTTGTTCCGAACACCTGAGCCTGCTCATGTTTTTTAAGTAAGGCTGAAATCTTGAGAATCTTGAAAATCCTTCAAATAAATTTGAATGTCAGCTCAGGACTGCTTCGCTAGCTAGTGTCCTTCATCTTCGTAGCAAACAGGTGAATCTTTAGAGCGGCCTCTGTTGGATCACAGGGCAAACTACTGTTGCCCTTATAGACTGTAAATGTAGGATTTAAACTGGTCATTACACTTTGAATATTAACTACGTTTGTAATTCAAATTTCAACTAAAAAGTGACAGCCCTACTGTAATTGATTTTATGGAGTAACCATACTCTCATACTGAGCCAACAACCTAAAATATCTCCTGCAGCCTGCTGCCAGCTGGCTGTCTTCCGGTTTCCAGACAACCCCCCCCCCCCCATATTTTTAACAGCATTAAGCCTGATTTTCAGTGGCGGAAGTAACTAAATACATTTACTCAAGTACCGTACTCCAATCTTAAGATACTTTACATAGTAGTTTTTCCATTTTATGCTACTTTATATTTGTACTCCACTTCATCTCAGAGGCAAATATTGTAATTTCTATTCCACTACATTTATTTTTAGCTTTAGTTCCTAGTTACTTAGTTTATTTATATTTTGTTTTAATAATCTAAATTTGCAAATATATATATATATATATATATATATATATTATGTATTATATGTATTTAAAGTAATTAAAACAACCCCCTCTTTAATTTAAAAGTACAACTTTAAAGTGATAAACACATTGATGCATCACTAACATAATTCAATAATATATAACATGATTCTAAAATGGGTCTTTCTAATAAATACTTTTGGTACTTATATATTTTGCTAATACTTTTGTACTTTTTACTTAATTAAGAAGAACACAGGACTTTTATTTATAACCAATAAGTATTTTTACACTGTTGTATTGCTAGTCCAAACTTAACTCATGTCAAAGACCTGAATACTTTTCCCACCCCTGCTGATTTTACATCTAATTATGTTGAAGTTCAGAAAACCCCCACTCTGTCAGTACCTCATATATTGTGTACCAGCTTGATCTAGCTCTTGATTGAAGTCTGACTATATGTTAACAGTGAGTAAAATATTCAAACCAAATGACCTGGTCCTTGGTATTCGTCTCCCTCGTCTCTCCCTCCCCCCAGACCCGTACTGAAGCTGTCCATGGGTTTCATTGGTTTTCTTACAGATTTATGACCTTTTCAACATTTCCTCTTTGTTGTTATTTATATACAGACAATGTTTTTAACACCACCCGCGTTCTGCGTGTGGACAGAGAGACCTATGGATTACACAGAGACACTGTCACAGCCCTGCCCATTACAATCACTGATCACTGAGCTAGTCGTTGTGATATGATCATGATATAATTATTAAAAGTAGCTTAGCTCTGTGTGGGATTAAGCACGCTCCCTCAAACACATGAAATAGCCTCCAAAATCAGCTGATTTCAGGCAATTCAGCGTGCAAATTTAAAAACACATATTTGCAATATATGAAATATGCATTCTATTATCATAATCCTCGTTCAGTGACTGTGTATGATTTAGTTAGTTAGGCTGGTTGCTATTGACGCTGATATTACTGAACCCCAGCTGTAATGTTGTTTGAATCGTGTGTAGTCAAACAACTCCACAGTGGCAAAGCCGCAGGGTTTGATCAGATCCGTCCAGAAATGCTGAAGGCTTTGGGTGTTGAGGGGCTGTCTTGGTTGACACGCCTCGTCAACATTGCGTGGAAGTCTGGGACAGTGCCTAGGGGTTGGCAGACCGGGGTGGTGGTTCCCCTATTCAAAAAGGGGGACCAGAGAGTGTGTGCCAACTACAGGGGTATCACACTTCTCAGCCTCCCTGGTAAAGTCTACTCCAAGGTACTGGAAAGGAGGGTTCGGCCGGTAGTCGAACCTCTGATTGAAGAGGAACAATGCGGATTCCGTCCTGGTCATGGAACAACGGACCAACTCTTTATTCTCGCAAGGATCCTGGAGGGGGCCTGGGAGAATGCCCAACCGGTCTACATGTGTTTTGTGGATCTGGAGAAGGCGTATGACGGGGTCCCCCGGGTGATACTGTGGGAGGTGCTGCGGGAGTATGGGGTGAGGAGGTCACTTCTGAGAGCCATCCAATCCCTGTACAAACAAAGCGAGAGTTGTGTCCAGATACTCGGCAGTAAGTCGGACTCGTTCCCAGTGAATGTTGGCCTCCACCAGGGCTGCGCTTTATCACCAATCCTGTTCGTGATTTTCATGGTCAGGATATCGAGGCGTAGTCGTGGAGGAGAGGGGTTGCAGTTCGGTGACCTGAGGATCTCATCGCTGCTCTTTGCAGATGATGTGGTCCTTATGGCCTCATCGGTCTGTGACCTTCAGCAGTCACTGGATCCCCAGTTAGAGCTGGCGGATGTGGCCCGGAGAAGAGAAATTTGGGGTTCCTTACTGGAGCTGCTGCCCCCGCGACCCGACTCCGGATAAGCGGTAGACGATGGATGGATGGATGGATGGATGGATGGATGGATGGATGGATGGATGGATGGAGACCTGTGGAATTATTTCCTTTAAACCCCACTATCTCTCTGCATCTGAATGATGTGAAACCACTTGAAACTGACAGCTATCAATAAGACAGACAGCTATCTGTGCGGGAAAGACTGGTGGTGAAGATGTGTGAGATGTGCTGTGTTCACTGCAGCAGTATTATGTTACAAGCTGTTAAAACACATAACATCAAATAGCATTTGGTAAATAGCAGAACAGAGCATTTTCTATAATATAGTCCAATACTGCATATCACCAACTTAAATTTTAGTTTTCATATAGGTTTTAACTTTGACTAAATCTTTTACTGTTAAAAGGGATCACTAATTGTAAATTTAGTTGGACATTAAAGGAGCAATGTGTAATATATTGTTAAGGAGCAGCAGGACTAGTGAACCCAATTCGAGACACAGCAGGAGTCAGATACAAAGTTATGAGGTTTTATTACGGAGCTGGTAGCAGAGAGCCAGGGATTGGGGCTTGAGCTGGGCAGAGAGAAAGTTTAGGGGAGCTGGTTCTAGTGGCGTTTCCTGGGTACTGAATGAGATTGGATCCAGAGCTGAACAAAAGAGTGGAGAATGAACAGCAGACCTGTGAGATGGGGCGAACAGGGGCTGGAGTCAGGACAGGCAGGATTGAGTTTGAGTTTACGAAGAGGTTTGACTGTGATGATGAGATGTAGCTGATTGTTCTGCCCTGTATGGAAATCTTTCTGTTTAGCCCTTGGTATTCTTGTCAGTCTCTCTTCTGGATATCACCCTCAGTGCAATGGCCAGACAGATCAGGCCAACCAGGAGAGGGAGAATGTACGACGCTGTGTGACTGCTGCCAAACCGTCCTGTTACATCTGCCCATGGGACATAGTCTGCAATGCCTCATTAACTAAATCCCTAATCGCGTGGGAACTAAATTTCCCTCAGGGTTAATAAAGTATATCTATCTATCTTAACATCGTCACTTTTGGAGCAGCTCCCTGTTCCCTGCTAGTTTTAGTTTTATACAATGAAAGGGAGGGCAGAACCTTCCAGACAGTGACGGCATTCCTCTAGGACCAGTTTAACTGCCAGGAGTTCACTGTTACCAATGTCATCATTTCTCTCTGCAGATGAGACTGTCCGAGAAAAGTTTTAGTCAAACCCCAAAAAACGCTACAGCTGCTACAGCTTGGTGGGTGCAGTCCATTCGTGACTGTCGAGACCTTGGCTAGATACATTAGAGAATGCCCCTGAACAATAATGTACCCCAAAGAGGACACTGGAAATATTTTTCACCTTTGACAAAAACCTTGCTCTCCCACAGCCATTGGAGAACTTGGCCCATGTTGCTGGTGTGCTTCAGGGTCCTTACAAAAGATTAAAATGTCATCTAGATCAGTGGTCCCCAACTACCGGGCCGCGGACCGGTACCGGTCATTTGGTACCGGGCCACACAGAAAGATTGAAAAAATATTTGATTTTGAAAAATCACCGAATACATCTGTCTGTGCGTCTGTGTCTCTTGACACATGTTAAAACATTTGTCTCAGTCACGTGATACTTTACTTCAAAAAATTAAGCCCACAAGCAACAATGAGTGGAAAACAAACGTCTTTAAAGAGCTTTTTTGGAAAAGGGAAAAGACCCAATGAGGAGGCATTTAAAAGACAATATCAGGAGTCCTACTTAAAATACGTGTTTATCACTACAGGTGATTCTCATGCGTCGCTCTGCATAACACACAGGCTCACAAATGAGGAAACGAATCCTTCATAACTCCGGCACCCGGCGTTAAGAGACAAGCCCCTGAAGGTTTTTGAAAGAAAAAAACATGAACAAGAAGGACATAAACAATTACTGATGGACACCACATCAATACATGCGAGTGCACTGAGAGCGTCATACTTAGTGACTAACCGTGTTGCTAAGGCGAAGAAACCTTTTACCATTGGTGAAGAATGTATACCTCTATTGGATGGGCTCGTTGCAGAGACACAAGCTCAGGGCTCCCACTAATTCAGCATAATGGTGAGTTTTTTATGCACTTTATATTTGTTTTTATGCCGGCCGTATAATTTTATTCCGTCATATTTAGCCCCCACCACACACACACACACACACACACACACACACACACACACACACACACACTCTGTGTCAAATTAGTCTAATATATCATAATGTGTTGTAAACCTTACATTTACTGACAACTGTTTGTAAAATGAAAAACACACAGAGCGGTACCTGAAGATGTTGACCACTAGTTCCAGAGCGATGTTTTGTATCTGTGTGTTGAGTCGTGTCTGCCAGTCTCTGCGTTGGGATCGCAGAGCATTGACATCGGTGCACGCTCCAAGATGACACAGCTCTAAGTCGTAGTGAAGCTTGAAAACAGCAGTGGCATTACTAAGCGGTGTGTCAGGTCTAAGCCCTTTTTTCATATTTCTGGTTCTCCTGGTTTTCTTGTATAAAAATGCTCGGGGGCTGGCATGTTGTCCTGTAGGTGCTCTGCTCTTCAGCAGCCTGCTGCTCATCATTTACTGTAAAATAAATACAGATCATTAGAAATATTGAAGCTTTAAAATATCCGGTTGTATATATCATGTTTCACATCTCACACAGGATATGAGGACAATGGTTGAGACTGCTTGATATCCCCTCACCCCCCACACTAAACCTCTCCCTGTATAGCAGGGGTGGAGAACCTCCGACCTCCGGGCCGTATACGGCCCGCGAGACCATTTGATCCAGTCCTCGAGGTAATTCATAAACACACGCAAAAACATACACTAGAAAAAAATCTAGACAGCAATAGACGGGATTGACTGTTTTTCCTGGCCAAGGTCAGGGTCCTTGAACACAACACGACTGGAACGTGTCATCACGTGGTCACGTCATGTCAAAAACACTTCATTATTAAACGATACGGTCATTGACATCAGTGAACGCAGCGTGGCGAGTGTAAACAAGAGAAAGGTGGATGCAGAATGTCTCACCATCCAGGAGAAATGGACAAATGATTATTTCTTTGTGGAAGTAAAAGGCCAGTGTGCCTAGTTTGTGCGGACACGCTTGCGGTGATGAAAAATAATCTTGAGCGTCAATACAGCACGAAACATGCCAAAATGCACGTGCTGAAAGGACAAAGTTAACACTCTTCGGCGGAGTTTGGCCCAACAAGCAGCTCTCTCCAGAGCATAACATACAAACATGGAAAGATAGATCTGTAGACCCCCACACCAAGAACAGACTGTTCCACCACTGCTGTGCAGTTATCACTGCCATGTGCAATATTCACTTTATTTTCTATCAACCACTTGGTACTTATATTATTTTTTTATTCTATTTAATTGTTGTGTACTGCCTTTTTACTTCATATGTTCTTTTGCCGTGACGAGATACATTTCCCCGTTGTGGGACTAATAAAGGATTTCTGATAAAACAGAAAGATACAGGAATAAAAAAGTTGCTGTTTTGCACAGCATAAAAGAAAGGTGAAATGAATGGGCTGCGTCTTAAAAAAATTTGCAGAGGTTATGAGTTCAATAATTAGTATGGCCCTCGAAGGATCTTGTAAATAAAAAAAGCTTCCCCACCCCTGCTGTATTTGTATAGAGACCCCACACTGTGCTCACAGTTCAGTTTGTTTATTACTGTAGCTCACTTTGGGATGGTTAACTGTCGAATGTCATCTGATACCTTGATAAAATCATAAAACACACTCTCAAATTAACAATAGGTGTACAAATATAAAAATATTCAATGTATATATTTTCATTTTCATTTTAAAAATACTGAAAATATGTGTGGGCCATTTAAAATTCTCAGCTGGATCTTGATAAGTAAGATGGTCTGCTCCTCACAACTTTCACTTCAGCTTCTTCTCTTCTGTATCTGCGCCTTGATGCCATTTTTGAAAGGTAAAAATGAGATAAAGAATTTTGCAAAATCAACAGTTTGTCCGTGCGCTCGGTGGCTGTCTGTCACCAAACTGCAGACCTCCGGATAAATGAATGACTCGCTACAATCGACGAGGCTTCTTTAATTCTGATGTCACTTCCTGTTCATTTGCATCTCAAGTACAAAAATAATGTATAAAAACGGAACAACAATTCATGGGTTGCTCGCTACGTCCTGGGAGCAAACCTTTTAATATTATACTTTATAATATTATACAGCCTCTGTTGTCAACAGTTTTCATGCAATGCATCATGGGATACAAAAAGCCATCGGAACTCTTCAGCTAGCTAGCTACAACAACATCTCTTTCAATACGGATAAATAATCACAGAAGACATCCATTGTTGGATTTATAAGCTTTATGAAGTCTCTAAAAAACACAGTTGTTCCAGGATGGTTACAGACTGCTGGAAAATAATACGACTGCACCGCACCCAATATAAGAAAGCCACAGCACTGACTTACTACAGTGGAAAGTAAACCTGCTGCATTCTAGAGGTATTCTAGAAATACTGAACGTAGTATTTGTTGTTGTATATGACAGGATCGTCCTCCCAGTGTTAAAAGCTGTTTTCCAGACTTTGACACCATGGAGAGGGACGAAAGCAGAACTGATGAGTGGCAAGGGGTATTTATCTTTCACAGTGTTGTTTTCGCATGGTCTCAGAATCCCATCCTTTTTGTCAACAAAAAAAAAAACCATCACCCGCCGGGGGAAGAATAAGAGCTGATGATCCCTGCAGCTAAGGAGTCCTGAATGTATTTCTTCATAGCTTCATGCTTCAGACGAGAGAGGTTATAGAACCAACTGCTGGGAAGTGGAACTCCTGGGTGGAGGTTGATGGCGCAGTCGTATGGCCAAAAGGGTTGGCAGCGACGGAGCTTAGTGTTTACTAAACACAGGAGCCAGGTCATGAAACACAGGTGGAACTGCTAGCAGGTTCAGAGATGGCCACAGACAAGAGTGTGAAGTCATCCAATGGGTTAATTTTCAGTTATCTTGCCAACTATCTCATTCACATTATTATATAATCGTGTAATTTGCAAGTAATCCATCCACCATTCATTACCTCCATTCATTTATGGGTTTGTTTATTTAGTAGTGTGTGTATCTTTAGTAGTACATAAATCTTTCATTTATAAAGAACTTGGTTACGTGCTTTTGTGTGTTTGAAGTATATTACTCCTCTGTACATGGAGTTAAATGAACAATTTTCAGATTAAGAGACGAGATGGATTATTTAAATATCATTTGTTCCTGCTTTACAGAAGCTGGTGCCCCGTATCATTAAACATTGTGTTGTTATTTAAAGTTACGCTTTCATTTTCAAAATAGAGTGCAGGCATTCTACAACAAATGAAATCAAAGTGATTAATCAATCATTCACGCTACACATGAATCTCTCCCATGTTTCCTCTAATGGATGAAATTGAGCAGACACTGAAAGATGTGCTTCCAGACCCTTTTCAGAGTTTTCTATTTAACTTCTAAATGGGAAACCCTTGTTAAACTAAATATTACTCATAGCGAGTATTTGAAATACTTTAAAACGTGCCTAAAGGCGGACTTTACATACAAATAAAGATGATAAACTAAAGAGAAGTTTTTGAGTTTGTCACTGAGCCTTGCTAACTTGCTGTTAACTTTTTTTCAGGAACATAAGGCTAGAGTAGTACAGCTGGAGGAGCGAGTTGCAAAAGTAAAAACACGTTACTCTGTGGCCCTGCGGAACCTGGAGCAGATCAGCGAGCAGATCCACGCACAGAGGGGGCGCATCAGGGCCAGCAGGGGGCCTCCTGCAGTCTGCGGGGGGCGGAGCTCACCTGTAGGTGCTGAGGCTGAGGTCAGAGCCGCCATTGGGATTCACATCGGGAGTAGCTGTGTGGGAGTTGGCGGAATAGAGAGCAACTGGCCGGACGGCGAGAAAACCAGGCTGTGGGTGGAGAGGCACAGAGAGAGTGGCTGGGGCCAGAGGGAGCGGCAGGAGGCGGAGCAGGCCCACTCAGACTGCATGTCAGTCATCAGCCTGCAGACCATCGCCTCTGACCTGGAGAAGTGTGACTCGGTGGAGCATCTCGGTGACCTGAGCGACGCTGGGAGCGTGTTGGGTGATGAGTGGGACCGTGAGAGGAAGCTTATTGAGAGGCCAGTCAGCAAGGAGGTAGTGACAGAGGGGCCCCAGCAGGAACGGGAAGCGGTTAATAAAGAGAAGCAGGAGAGCTTCATCAAGCAGCACAACAGAAGTGTTAGTCTATGATAGTCAGAAGGAGGAGGAAGATGATGAGGACTGAGGATCATGATGAGCTGAGGTTCTGGACACTAATACATCTCTACAGCAGCAATAAACAGAGAGCAGTCCTGCAGAGAGCACTGCCTCCCCTCACAAGTGTCTGATCCAGTCTGTTGCTCTACATGCTGAAACGTGAACAAAAGTGCATGAAACAAAGCAGGCTGAGGAAAACTAATCACTGTCGCGTGGGCAGTTAACAAACAATGTAAATTCATGCGTCTGGTTTTTAATGTCCCCGCAGACAATTAAAAAAAGTAGTTTTCTGTGTTGACATGGTATCAACTTGTTTTTGGGATGGACAAATGTGCCTCTTGTTTAAAGGGTCATTCTAGTTTGTTATAACTCTGGTTTTATTGTAGCTTTAGCCATCATTTCTATCAGCTATAATAACACTGGATATACTAAAGTAACTATTGAGGTCTGCGAACATGGAAACATGAGCAATCATATGATTGTAAACAAGAAAACTGTTTATCCAGATTAGCAAAAGTCAAAAGTGAGTTAACCTGAAATGTCGCTAATAATCCATTATTAGTGAAACTGTGTGTGCACAAGTACGTTATGTATGATAGATCAAGTTGTAAACTATGTGGTAGTGGTACTGGTGTAGACTCAAGAGTTTTGGAGACATCTCTCTGCGCTCGGCCTCAACCAATCACAGACACACCAGGACCCGGCTGGACCACACATTTACATACTGCAACCCTTCTGGTTTTGGTTGTCTAAGATACAGTAACTACTAGACATTGAAGTGAGCTAATGTAAGCTTTATTTGACCAAGCAACACCAGTGTTTGCTCATGGTGAAGACCCACTGGGTGCTGGGTTAAGGGTTAAGGGTAACTCTCCATAAAAGCATATATTTAAGTATACACTCTTTGGATTGGCACATCCCAGCTACCTTGACGACTGTTCTGTCTCACCTTTGTCTTGTTACAAAGATGGGGAATGTTGATGCGGGGTTTTGTTTCCGACCTGTCTGCTCATGTTTCTTAATTGATGAATGAAGTAATGATGATCAAAACTATAAAAATAACATAAGATACTTAATAACATCATCTGGATAAACCCTACAAATGGCTCAAAGATTACAGACCTTGTCTTCTCTCACTAGACAAGTATTTTTATTTAAAAATAATACGGCCAAATACCAGTTTTCCATTGCCTTAAGTGACTGTAGCCATATGGCTTCAGTTGTATATATTAATTTGTAAATATGTACTGATAAAATCATTAACAAGGGAAGTTTGATGGAGGTTTTGTTGTGCTGCAGAGAAATGAACCATCAGTAGTAACTGTCACAAAATTAACTTTACTAAAGTCTAAAGTCTTTATGCTAAGCTAGGCTAACCTCCTGACTCCCGCTCTGTACTTAACAGACAGACAAGAGATTGATATCTATCTGAACTCTTACAAAGCAAAGGCCCACTGTATTTCCCATCATGGTGAACTATTTAATATATACAATTGTAACATCAATAAAGGTCCAATATCAGCCTGACATGTTGGGGAACTGTTTTATCAGCGTAATCCAAATTTAATTTTGTACTTTAAAATGATGTTGTTTTTAAATGTTCTACTAATGTGTGTGTTTCTCTCATTTGACTTCACACATTTACATTATTTACTACATGCAGAGGCAGTGAAAGCTGAAACAGAGGTGGGTTTACACAACTGCTGCATGTTTTCACTTGATTGAGTTAGAGTATATTTAATGACTTTATTCTAAACCCTGGTTTACAACATCACTGAAGAAAACATTGTATTAACTGTTCAAGAATAACAGATGTATTATACTGCATAAAGCATCAGACGTGTACCTTATTTAACATGCAACATTATTCATTGAAACATCATTATTAAAAGGTTATAGTATTTAACTTTCAGGTAGTAGGGCAGATATTTACTTTAAAAAAAAATACGTCAACATTACTTTCACAATCAAGAATTTAAATTCATTCTTGAAGCTCAAAGTCAATGTCCAAAGTGTAGGAAAGCAGCAATATGCATGCATTTAATGCCAGGTGAGGCTGATTGCGTGTTGCCATGTCAGCAATTTAAAATAATGTTGTCGTCATTTGCTGGTAGTTGGCAGAAGGAAGTATTTATTTGAAAGAGAATAGTAACTAGTCATCAATGAGGATTATCTTCTACAGATAAAACTCCTCGGTGCACACCAGCAAAGGGATGAACCAAACCGCTGGTAAACAATTATCGCACATTTATTGTGGAGTGATTCTGGTGGTGGAAAGGAGGGTTCGGCTGGCGGATGTGGCCCGGAGAAGGGAACTTTGGGGTTCCTTACAGGAGCTGCTGCCCCCGCGACCCGACCCCGGATAAGCGGTAGACGATGGATGGATGGATGATTCTCCAGGAACTGCTAGCTTGTAGATGCTTTGTTTTCTTTCAGGATCTCAATCATCTTTCTGAGAGGATTACCAAACATGAAAGCAGCAGGACAACAAGGTAACATTAGGCAAACATAGTCGACATTACCCAAACTGACACAGAGCAGAAATTGAGCAGAACAGGTGATTTTCCGACTGGACACACACCTGTTCTGCTCAATTTGCTGCGTTAAATGTAAAATCGTACATTATGTAAAATTGTAAAATTGTTTAATTCTTTCTGGTTTTCCTCTGTACAAAGTACATGTTGCCTCATCATGTTTTCTACCTAAAAACGCCACTGCATATATTTATATAGAAGTTGTCCAAAGTAGATCTACTGAGCTTCTGCATGAAAGCAGAGTCGCACTAGATGTCAATCAGGTGTAGTTGTGCATCTCGGGGTGATATCTTGCTGTAGAATAAAAGAGGAGAGGACACCAATTCTAGTTCTCGTTCAATCTTAGCAAAGTCAGAGAAACACCGGTTGCCCTTTTTGTAAGGCAGCATTAATATTTTTTGTGTAACTTGAAGTTGTTATTCTTTATGTTAAAAGGGTTTTCATCATTGCAATCAGTTGATATATTATATACAGTGCATCCGGAAAAGTATTCATACCCCTTCACATTTTTCCACATTTTGTTATGTTAGCCTTATTTCAAAATGGATTAAATTAATTTTCTTCTCTCAACATTCTACACATAATATTGACAACGTGAAAAAATCTTTTGCAAATGTATTAAAAATTAAATAATTAAATATCACATGTACATAAGTATTCACCACCTTTACTCAATACTTTGTTGAAGCACCTTTGGCAGCAATTACAGCCTCAAGTCTTCTTGAGTATGATGCTACAAGCTTGGCACCTATTTTGGGGCAGTTTCTCCCATTCTTCTTTGCAGATCGTCTCAAGCTCCATCAGGTTGGATGGGGAGCGTCGGTGCACAGCCATTTTCAGATCTCTCCAAAGATGTTCAATCGGGTTCAAGTCTGGGCTCTGGCTGGGCCGCTCAAGGACATTCACAGACTTGTCCCGAAGCCACACCTGCGGTATCTTGGCCATGTGCTTAGGATCGTTGCCCTGTTGGAAGGTGAACCTTCACCGCAGTCTGAGGTCCAGAGCGCTCTGGAGCAGGTTTTCATCAAGGATCTCTCTGTACATTGCTGCATTCATCTTTCCCTTGACCCTGACTAGTCTCCCAGTTCCTGCCGCTGAAAAACACCCCCACAGCATGATGCTGCCACCACCATGTTTCACTGTAGGGATGAGCAGTGCCTGGTTTCCTGGACATGATGCTTGGCATTCAGGCCAAAATGTTCAATCTTGGTTTCATCAGACCAGAGAATTTTGTTTCTCATGGTCTGAGAATCCTTTAGGTTCCTTTTAGCAAACTCCATGTGGGCTATCATGTGACTTTTACTGAGGAGTGTGTTCCATCTGGCCACTCTACCATAAAGGCCTGATTGGTGGAGTGCTGCAGAGATGGTTGTCCTCCACAGAGGATCTCTGGAGCTCTGTCAAAGTGGCCATCGGGTTCTTGGTCACTTCCCTGACCAAGGCACTTTTCCCCCGATTGCTCAGTTTGGCTGGGTGGCCAGCTCTAGGAAGAGTCCTGGTGGTTCCAAACTTCTTCCATTTGTGAATGATGGAGACCACTGGGCTCATTGGGACCTTCAATGCTGCAGAAATGTAGTGATGTGTCCTTCCTTGTCGAAGCTTCAAAGTGTGTGTCGAGTAATCGCAGAAGATTTTTGTGAAGTGCATATCGAGGCTTGTGTTGATGACGTATATGATGACGTTCGAAGCCTCGCGAACCTGCCGTACCACGTGACTGGGTTTGGCGTGTGATTCGAAATATAATGGTGCCAAGCTTGTAGCACCGCATCTTCAGCAATAGAGGCTGTCCAGCACAGAAGTCTAACAACCAACGACCGTTCGGGTTTAGATCAGGGAGGCCATTCCTCCCAATCACACCTCTCCAGGTGTCTCCATCGTTTCCCACGTGCGCGTTAAAGTCTCCCAGCAAGACTACGGAGTCCCCTACTGGAGCCCCCTGCAGGGCTCCATTCAGGGTCTCCAAGAAGGCTGAATACTCCGAACTGTGGTTTGAGGCATAGGCACAAACAACAGTCAGAGTTTTTCCCTCATAACCTGAAGGCGTAGGGAAGCGACCCTCTCGTCCACTGGGGTGAACTCCAACGTAGCGGCGCTCAGCCGGGGGCTTGTGAGTATCCCCACACCCGCCCGACGCCTCACACCTTGGGCAACTCCGGAGAAGAATAGAGTCCAACCCCTATCCAGGAGTACGGTTCCAGAGCCAAGACTGTGCGTAGAGGTAAGCCCCACCAGATCCAACTGGTAGTGCTCCACCTCCCGCACTAGTTCCGGCTCCTTCCCCCACAGAGAGGTGACGTTCCATGTCCCCAGAGCCAGCCTCTGCTGCCTGGGTCTGGTCCGTCGAGGTCCCTGACCATCACTGCCACCCGTGTGACAGCGCACCCAACCCCAGCGGTTCTTCCTGTGAGTGGTGGGCCCACAGGATGGATGGATGGGAGGCACCACGCAGCTTCTTCGTGCTGTGCCCGACCGGGCTCCGTGGCCAACCCGGCCACCAGGCGCTCACTTTCGGGCCCTAAAAATGAAAATGAAAGTAAAAATAACAATTTGTGATGATCAAAAACAAGTTAATTGAGGAATTCTGAATGAGTAATTTATTGCAAAGATATTTACAATTAAAACTCACTCGGGTCTATTTGGACCCATGTTGTGCATCAAAGGGTTAAAACGGCAAAACATAGTCACTACAGGAGAGGACAGTGGTAATGTGACGAAGACTCCGTTTGCTAATGGCACACGGTATAGAAGAAACTTAGTAATACACTCATAAATAGTCATCCAGACACACGTTATTCCCCTCTGTCATTATGGTGCCAGCACCACAATAAATATACTCTCACAACTTTACTCATTTCCACTGCAGTTATACAGTATGTTGAAAATTCCTTAGAGCTGCAGTGAAATTGTATTTATTTTCTTTCAATACAAAGAATAAATAAATATCTCAACAAATGATGGGTTGCCATGATATTTTGTACAGACATCTGTGCTCCCACTGGACAAATTGTAATACCTTTGAACCTCTGACATTTCATGTAATGCTATCATCAGGTCAAACTTCCCATTTGTTCAATACTGGTTCATAACCAGCTAAACTAATATCCCCGTCAGTCTCAGCTGCACGGCAAAATACATAACAAAACACACAAAGTGCAAAACATATAATTTACTTATTACATATATAATGTAAATGAAATTATTCCATTTTATATTATGCACATTATTTAATTTTTCTAAATAAAATACCCTGCAGACTAATGTAAATAAAATGTTTACAATAACTATTACCAACACAAAAAAAAACGTATTATTCTTTCTGTGCGGGCCGAAACCAAACGATCCACGGCCTGGTACTGGTCAGCGGCCCGGTGGTTGGGGACCCCTGATTTAGAGTTTATATTATGTTCTCTATTGTCTGAATTGTTAAAGGCATTTTCTTTGAGTTGTTGATTGTTAATAAATAAAAACAATTACCGTATCACACAGCTAGATACATTGTAATATTTACCATGTGACAACCGAGATAAACTGTAGTTTTAGGTCTAATTTATTCGGGTTCAAATGGAAGTCTACAGTCTTTTTCTATAGGATGTGAATGCAGCATCTCAGGCTGCATCTCTCAGTGACGTCACTAGAGAGTGAGGGAGTGGGGGGGAAAGAGGGAGGGAGCTACACAGTGAAACGCCGTTAGTGTGTGTGTGTGTGTGTTATGTGTGTGTGTGTGTGTGTGTGTGTGTGTGTGTGTTTAAGTACACCGTGCCCTGCTTTTCGAAACATCTCTACAACCAGCAGTGAGCTGATTTAATTTGTGCCACGGAACAGTCGTGTGATGAGCTCAGATGAACGCTCTCTGGACTAATTGTCTACAGAAAGCACTTTTCCACCCACTGCTGCAGACACTGGCGCTTCATCCTCTGCTCTATCCTCTGCTCTACAGCAGCAGTCGATGTGAACCTGCTTATACAGCTGGCGTCTGGTATGTGTGAGTATGACTCCAATACAGTATGTGATTAATGTATGACATGTTGAACTTTGGTTTCAGTGCTGTTGTTTAAATGTACGGATATGACCGCGGTATTGTGGCACTATACAACTGCACACATTAGAACATTATTAATTCACAGTTGATTTCAGTTAGTTTGAATTTAATGTTGCTACACTGTTTGCTTAATCATATGACACTGCCAGACTGCCATGTTTTCATACTTCCATAATGCTGTTAAAGGGTTATTCATTCATTTGAACATCTCACATTGGCTAGCCAGGGAGCCCTTGCCTTGTAGCAATTGCTCGTAGGCATAATTCTGCGCTTGCACGTGCGTTCTCATTAACCGCGCACGCACGCAGAATCGTGATGCTAGTGTGTGTGTGTGTGTGTTTGTGTGTGTGTGTGTGTTTGTGCTTCATTGTGAGACTTCAAAGCTCCACAGTAGGCTTCAGTAGCTGTAGGTGTGGACGCTACGGTGTCGCGCTCTTCAGTGATGCAGTGTGGTTAATTTATCTCCCGGGCATCAGTAGGCTACACACAGGCTGGAGGTCTGCAGTTCACGGCTCTGATGCCAACAGCTTGAGTGGATGGAGCAAAGCAATGACTGCCAAGGTATCACTTGGTCAGTGTGGTAGATAACAATTTGGCAGCGATGATCAACCAGTCAGCTATAATGTGACTTCCAGGGTAACCTAATGATTCACTGGAGGGTATCATTTAGATGTGATTCATTCTGCTTGTGAAATTCTTATTCTGATCCTCAGCATGTCTTTTGAGTAAGGAAAGTTACCAAAATCTTTTGAAAGCTGAAACCAGCGTAGTTTACATCTGATTTTGTTATTAGCCTGTTTACAACTCGAGTAAGAAACATTTCCAGGACCTCAGGAAACTAACCTGCATTTTGAATTGATGAACCAGTGTTGTTACTCTGCCATAGTTCTTGGCCTCCAAAAAGTCCCTGATGTGATTCTCAATGGCTCAGGAACTATTGGGGCATAGTTTGCAGTGCTGAACGTCTCTTATTGGTCAAACACAATTTGTGCACGGTTCTATTTGCACAGAAAACAGAGCTGGGAGACACTGGAATCATTATGATGACAAGGGGTGGACATTTCTTTGTCATGTTTTTTAATCGTAAAAAACAGTTCTGTTGTCTGCCTCCTGACTAGTCTTCAAACGGAGATGAAGAGAGAGTGTGTGAACGTGGCTGTTACATTCTAAAGCAGAAATAAATCCCCATCAAACCCCTTTTCCACTTCTGAATGTCTCCTTCGCATCCATTCACAAATTACAACGCAAAACGTTTCAGTCGTTTTTCAGCACATCTGATGCAACAGATGTGCTCCTATTTTAGTAAATCCAGCAGTATCCAACAGCCCACATTTCACTTAGGGCTCAAAAGTTAACTTTTTTTCCTTTGGGGGATAATCATGCTGTAGGTTTTGGAACTACTATTCCCATAATGTTGGGGCTTTTGGGGATGTAGACAGGAATTAAGGCAAATGAGCTATTAGCAGGTCTTGTTTGTAATGTACCCATGGCGTTACCGAAAGTCATTACTGTGATACTGAAGATTTTTTACATTTATCTTTTCTGACTTCTGTAATCATTAATTTCTCCTTGTGAAATAATATTATTTTTTACCACTTCAGGGTTCATCATAATTCTGATGAACCACCTTGAAAAGGGAATATCACTTTGGTGTAATTACTCTCGAGTCATGGATAGTGATCGACTGATATGGTTTTTCTAGGGCCGATTATGATACAGATTATTAGTAATCAAGGAAACTGACAACCGATATTTAGAACTGATATTCGCACTAAAAATGTAAATCTTAGTTTCAAAATTTAGAATAACATAAACTCCAACACAAAACTTATTTTAGATGCATATGTGTAATTAAATGCTGCAAAAGAGCACTTTTTAACATTATTATTTTATTTGCAAATATATTTTATTGCTTTTCAAAGTTTTTATCCCACATAGGTAGAAGATACGAAACATGTATTTCAATTCAGCTACAAAGAAGCACTATGCATCAAATATGCTGGCAAATTGAAATCCTTGTTCCTATCCCTACCACCCCCACACAACTTGGTGCACTTTGAGAGCAAAATTAAGAGTTTAGATCTAAGAAGTCCTTTGTGCTCTTTAAACAATTGAATCATAAACACATTGGTTGTATAGAATATGTGTACATATCTAATCCACTGCCCCAACACTAACCCTTATCTACAGTATGTTGTGTTATTGTTAATATTACTGTTTTTGTGTATTGTATGGTCATGAACATGTATTGCATTTGTACCTTGATGCTTTGGCAAAATTGTTTATAAAACTCCATAGTCCAGGGTGTACTGGGAATCCCCACAGGAAGATGAGACATGAGCAGCACGTTTGCGTTCTGTGATCCAATCCACACTGATTCTGTCTCAAAGCCATCTGTCAGCAGTAGCTGCTGAGTGGACAGCGGTTGGCTTAACCGGCCTTTACCAGGCTGACTCAAGTGTTTGTATGCCTATGTATTCATTCATTGACTTTATTTCCCAACCTGACGTAGCAAGTGAGGGGAATCTGCCTGTAGTGCAACAGACAAGCTCACGGACAAACTTGGAGCCTTGATCAATCAATGATGAGCCAGTCTGTGCAGATTACACTTCACTAAACGCTACCAAAATAGACTTGAAGTGTATAAAAACGTGGGGGGGTCTGTAGTCAGTGTGGATTGAAACGTTTAATAAAATAGAAGCGTAACTGTTCTGTGAGACGAGCAAGTGACGGACTTAAACACTTCCAGTAGGGAAGTGTGTGGTGCACCTAGACAGCATTCAAACACTGTGAGGAGTGTCAATGGTTGTCGGGTAACCGTGGAGTGGGGTACTTTGTTTTGAATTCATTTGATATTTTATGCAGGGGGTTACTTAAAGCTAAAATGGGGTCTCTTTAACGTGACAAAGAGCAGCCAATTTTCATGTCAACCTACAGTGGCAGCTTCCAGCTCTGTGTCCGTGGTGCTGAACCACGTCTCTAATTACAGCTGCTATAGAACAGTCTAGTACACCTTGTTGCATACCAATACTGTGTGTGTGTGTGTGTGTGTGTGTGTGTGTGTGTGTGTGTGTGTGTGTGTGTGTGTGTGTGTGTGTGTGTGTGTGTGCGTGTATGTGTGTGTGTGTGTGTGTGTGTGGACATGGTGGAACATTTTTAGTTTGCTGATATTTGCCTCTCATTTCCATTTACTGTGGAGACATTTGGCTGCAGGCTGTCACAGATGGAGAGAGCAGGTAGGTATCCTTTCCTTGTATCTTAGCTCCTCCCAGTAAGGATGTGAGAGAGAGATGCAAGGAAGAGACAAGTAAGGAGTTGAGCCAACAGGCATTTAACAAAATGAGATAGCCCTGCCATGGTTTGAGATTATTCCAGCTGTGTGTTGTGCCCCTTTTATATGCCACGGTGCCGTAGACTTCCGCAAAGGATACACCGGTGTTTCCTTGCTCTCAGGTCCTCCAGAAGCCTCCTTACTCCTCGAGGTGCTTTTAAGCAATTGGAAGAAAATCATCTGTAAGTGCATTTCTGCTATCATAATTGATTGTCGATGTTTCAACGTCAGTGCTGCTTTTTTGCCAGCAGACAAATGAGCACTGTATTTACTGCAGTATTGTCTGGGGTTTTCTGCAGAGCTTTAAAAGAGCTGGAGTCACGGCTCGAGACACAAGCTTTACAGCACCTCTCGTCCCATCTAGAAACACAGACCCAGTCTTGAGTACCATGCTCTGTACAACCAATGTGGAAATGATATTTTAGCCTATTTTATTACAATTCAAATATTCAACATTTGTAACATTTTCCCAGATAAAAACGGTAATTGCTGGATGTTGGAATCCCTGCGTTCAAAGGATAAGGATACAAAGGAAATATGCTGTAAACAGACATGAGAAGTCAGGGATGTTCAATGTTCAGGAGTCAATTAAGAAGAGAATTTTAAAGAAATGAGTGGAAACAGAGTGAAGTACCTGATTTTGTAAGGGTACCTGCTGTCTGTTAAATCTTTAAGTGTTGTTTGTACTTCCTGTTTTATTTTGTTAATTACCTGTTCTTTCTCATTTCAGTTGTGTCTACTTCCTGCCCCCAATCTGTTCATTAGTGTCTCCACCTGTGTCTCGTTACCCCGCCCACTTCCTGGTGTATATAGTCTGTGTGTTTTGTTCCACTCGTTGCCAGTTCGTCTTTGTACCTCCGTGTCATTGTGCTTCCTTTTCCTGTTTCCCTTCGTCGACTTCCCGGTAATTCCCTGCTTCTGTGACCGGATTCTCCTCTTGCCTATTCCCTGTCGGATTTGTTTGCCACGCTGACTGTCTACCCGTGTACCGAACCTGTTTTTGCCTCTAGTAAAGACTTTTACCTGTATCACAAGCTGCCTCTGGATTGTGCATTTGTGTCCTACTTCCTGTATTCAGAATGTAGAGTTACAGATTTATTGATTTGACTTTCTTTGGTAACTGCTGTGTGACAACTTGCAGTACTTTGGTTAATAGAAGAGGGTAGAAATAACAGCAAATGGTCTCTGAGGGTGAATGTAAGTAGAGGGAGAACAGGTATTATATCTGGCTGCTGGCAGATTCAGTTTAGATTTTAAAGGCAGACTGACGCACTAATGTAACACAGCAATGAGCAATAATTTAATTTCAGTAAATAATTGAATTATTAATAAGCAAATTTCCCTGTATGAATACACATAATATGGAAAATCAACAGGAAATTAACTGTGTTACACTGATGATTACATGAGATCCAACACGAAATGTAACTCCTGTTTGTAATTACAGCGTGCTCAGAATACGTTATTTGGAACAGAAAGGTGTGAAACGCATAAGGTCATAATATCGCAATACAGTTAGTGCTAAGATTCGACAAATAATCCACAGGTGTTATATTGAGTTATCGCAGATTACAGAATGTAATATTGTTTATTAATTAAAATGTAGTAGTTTTGAGTATGGATGTCACGATATCAGAACTTTGAGTCGATACCAGTACCTTTGAAATTCGATTCAATATGACGGCAAAAAAGACAACAATAAATCCTGTTTACTTCAACATACACCATTTGCATACTTATTTTCCTTAAAAATAAGTTAAATATGTCATAGTTCACTCACTACTGCTGTGAAAATATCTCCTTTAATATTTAAAAATAAAAATGAAATAAATTTAAATCCTGTCTGTTAAACTGCCTTTATGCTATACATTTAAATGATGAGCTAGGCAACATTATGTAATGTTAACTTCTGTGTCTACTGTTAGATGCATCTTTATATGGTTGTTTGTTGGAGATAAAATCCTGTAGCATATACTTTATGTCTGGAATTGTTTTGCTTGTAATACTAGTACCATGTTGCCCTCAGCCATGTTAGGCTAAAAAGAATCATTGCAACTATACTGCTTCAGTAGCATGAATTAATACTTGAGTGCCTGACTTGACTAATTCAAGTGATTCGTTCCAGACATCTTTCTTATTATTTAAACTGGACTGTACATGAACCATGTATAATCATAAATTGTGGCTTTGTTCGAAATATCTCTTGAAGTACGAACTGGTTTGTCTGCTATTGTCCAAGCTCAGGGTCAAAACCTCCATGACATATGCATTTCTGAGGGCGAGATAATAAACTAACCGACAGAGTCCGCAATAACTTAGAACTCCTCTGCCACTGTGGAACCATAAGTCAGAAGAAATTACCATTACTACTGCCAGGTGGGCTGTAGCCATTGTGAACCTGAATCCTTCCTGTGACAGCGCAGCAAATCTTAACAAAGCTGACCACTGCCGTGAGCAGAAACACACCGATAAAAACTGATCCCAATGCTTTACACCCCAAAGCTGATGGAGGAGGGGAGCTTATTGCTGGCATGGGATAAGGACAGAGGTCAGAGCCTGAAATACCTGCAGGCATCTGAGGCTTACAGCCGAAGAGAAATGAGAAAACACCACAGCCCATTCTCCTTCTGAGGGAGACAGCTCTGAGAGAAAGTCTGGTTTTATTCTAATCTGCTATGCCAGAAGTAGTCCCATCACGTACGATTAAACCTGTCAACAGAATCCAATCAATTCTCACAAAAGTGTTATTTTGCTCTTCACTGCTGGAAGATTTAATTTCTTCCTCCAGTCTCCTCAGACTGAAAAGGTTCCAAATCTGGAAATAATTCCTCCAAATTTATTAGCACAGCAAAGGCAGCTCCATTCACATAACAAAAATGTTTTGCATTTACATTATGAATTACTAACAGCCAGACTAGCTGCTCAAATCGGTAGCTTTCTATGAACAGTAAAAATAGATCGATCATGAATAGAATCTTGCTTTTCTGCTCTGCGATGAACAGTGACACCATTTCGATTGAAGAGAGTACAATATACGAGTGAGTGAAGAAGACAGAAATAGAGAAAAAATGGAAACTGTGTGTGTGTGTGTGTGTGTGTGTCCTTTTATTATTTAAACATATCACTCCCTTCATCTGAACATTTCATTCTTAATGTTTGTCCTGTAAAATCATACGCTGTAATGTAAAACAACGTTTTAATGTTTCATTAATTGTATATATTCACAATTAACAAAATATATAATGAACAGTTCACAAATTATTTTACAAAGAGGAGCTTGATAATAGTAATAATAACAATAGTAATAATAATAATAATAATAATAATAATAATAATAATAACTAGAGACCAGCTGCGACGCCAAATCAGGCCGGAAATATAAAAACTTGGTAAATTACTGAAAACGTTCTGGATGGGAAGATGGTGTCTAGTTAACTACTATTGTTGCGTTCTGATTTATTTTCTACTGCTCTGGGCCAATAAACTGATGACGATGACAGCGGTGTGTGCCGTCACGGTCTCACAGTGAGTTGCCTATTATGGTCTTAAATAGGCCTCGATGTCTTCAAATGTAATCATGCGAAAATGTGTTTCTGGCGAGAAACTTGAATAAATCTAGTTGTTTAAAGGGCATCAACAGTGATTTTTTGAAACAGCGTAGCTTGCTCAGAACAATTTGCTGTTAGCATATCACACTTGCTATGGCTGTATAAAACACACCATAAGAAACCATCAAACTAGGAGAAAATATGGCTTTTTTGCAAGCATATGCTTGTTGAACAGACGTTTTGATAGATTATTCGTTTTGTCTTTTTACTTGCAAATGTTTTATTCCAGATACAGTAACGAGCACAGTAGTAGTCGGATGAATAAACCTTTTCTAGCTAAACTTCAGTTGTGTGACAGGAAGAAGGAAAGTCTAGCTTTGTTTTCAGTGAACTAATAGAGATTTGCCCACATGTATCAGTAGAACAGCTTAATGGACAGTGAGCCAGACCCCATGTCCTCTCCTAGTTCTAGACCTCTGAACGAGGTCACATTTGTTTGAGACATTTGTTCACTGGGGTTGTCCTCTGGTTTGCCCCGGTTGGAGAATCAACCAACCAACCAGCCTTGAAGGTGGTCAGATAAGACATGGTGACATCATCCTTCTACTGTGCATAGCTAGCTTCCTACTAAAGGGACAGAAACATGCAGACAAGAGTGGATGAGATGTATGTACCTGTGTAGGTTATTATCATTCAATTTACAGAAAAACAACTGTGAAAAATGTTACCTGCTCCTCTACAGCTCTTGTTTGTGAACTGAAAACAATATTAGTTGGACAAATAACATTTTTGCGCTGACAGTTTGATTGCTCTGAAGCTACTGTCAATCAACCTCAACACTTCCACAAACTTAAATCAGATGTTTGGAGGGTTGGATTATGATGTTGGCGGTGGTCACCGCACAGACTACAAGATGCTTCGAGTCAAACAAAAGAAAATACCAGCCTGAATGATGAATGTCAGGCTGAATAAGTGAATTAGAACTAAATATAAATTCAGTCTTAGTTTCAGGCCAATCATGATGTGAATAGATGTGTCATCCAGGAAATCTATCAACAGCAATATGTTAATGTATCCTGTAGATGTACATTGTCTTTAGAAAGGCTGTATATAATGTGTCGTTTCAGCTGGTGATCAGATTGCAAATCAGTTTCAGAGCAAAATCTAATTTGTGCCAAACACCCTATCAGTGCCTCCATCAAGCATAGTATACTGCAGAAGTTGACAGATGGCTGAAAGGGGAGGCAGTAAAGTTTAGTGACATAATTATGGAGAAGAAAATTCTGCATAGCTGTTGTAGCTTAGTAAATAAGTGCCAAGGGCTGTAGAACCAGGCTGCTTTCCAATTAGCCCAATGACACCCTTTCTCTACAGTTGCCAATTGCTTGTGTGTGTATGGATGTGTGTGTCTTCTTTCTTTCTTTTCTATCGAGGCTCTCTCATGAAACATTTTTTTTGCAAATGCAATTCTGTGAGTAAGAATATTTCTAGTTGCATGTGTCCTGTCCAGGCTCCAAAGAAATTGGAGAGCATGTTAAGCTCCGATCAGAGAGACCGAGCTTCCTGTAAATGGTCTTTCATGTACAGCATGCTACTGTTGACACAATGCCAGGACTGGAGCTCAGCAACAGTCCAAACACATGGTCCTCATCCTTTCACTCTCAGTACACTCTGCTTCATAGCTTTCACAGGTTGGAGAGGAGAACGTTTAATTTCTCCACACTTAGAGGGCCCTTAAATGATAAACATGAATTTCTACTGATGATAGTAAATGCTATTTGTGGTATAAAATTATGTGTTATTTATGACACAATGATCGCAGTATTTAATAAATCATGATTTAATATGTCGACCACAGATGTTTACATTGCCGCTACCGGAAACACCCGACGCCGTGTTCTGACCACCAGTTGAATACACAGACAGCACGACAGAAGCGACAGACGTGGTGATGTCGGACTCTGCCGTGGATATTTCGACAGAATCGAGTGACAGTGAGTCGTCACTTGTTGAACCTTCAAGAAGAGGAGTTTATTGAAGAGGATGCCGGTGTCGTGGATTTAGATCATGCGGGCGAGTTTAACGTGGTGGAAACAGAGCAGCTCGAGACACAGTATTCAAGATGGAGACACAGACGGGAGCGAACAGGCGGATGATGGTGACGGTGATCCTGGATTTGTGTGCGGCAACAGAACACAGACAGGTATAAACATTTGACTATAGTTCATAGAACTTCTCAATAAATAGTGAATACATCATAATAAAACGTAACATTATCCTCGATCGTAAATAGATCGCAAGCTATCCTATATCGAGTCGATAGCTTGGTTTCCTTGAATTGTTATGAACCCGACTAGTTGTCCGCAAATTGTTACAGAATACATAGATAAATAAGTAAATAAGGTTGAAGTGATTACCATTGACATGTATTATCTTGTATGTTACAGAATGTATCACTATGTGGCATACCACCAGCTGGTGAGATTCTGCTGGGGAATACTTGGTAAGAACCACAGAATGCCATCATGCGCCATTCAAAAGATCTGTGCTACGTTTCCATCTGACAACTACACGTCGTTCAAGTGTCAGCACTTTATTAGAGTCAATAACAAAACACAATGTCAGTTCAGTGATTGAATCTGCTTCTATACAGCACAACAGCATCCCTCTTGTTTGGTTCTTCCACCGACTGCTGAGTGGATCTGGGACTTCGAAAGGTTCCTCATCAACATTGTCTTGGCACAAAGCATTGAGTCTCGGTCAAGAGTTCACTAACATACTCTGCAAAACAGATGTTTTATAATCAAGCATTATACATAATATGTATGCATGTATGTATGTGTATATATATATATATATATATATATATGACACGTGGACTTGTGGTGTGTCCGTGGAGGGGGATCCGTCTGCACAGCAATTTCTTTCTGACATGTCTGAAATGTACAAAACACAACTTTACTAATAAATCTTTCAAACCAGCTTGAAATTGTATTGCACGTTTATACATGTCTGCGTAAAGAACATATCTAATAACATTCATAATAAAAGATGTGGTTGAATTGATTGAGAGAGCAATGATATCAAATTAAACAAATATATGAATTATGTACATGCATGTGGTGATTGTATGTTTAACACGTCATGTGCAGGTCTACTGGTACTACAACTGTAATGTACAGATGACGTACAGTCTGTATACTTACTGGTGTACACAGCTTCCTCCTCAGTGTGGATGTCCAATAGATGGTCGCTGATCATACAGGTATCCTCAGTTTTGTCATTGGCTCAATACCTATGTGATAATAGGGTGATAGTTAAAAGTTAAATAGACTCACGCTTTTACTCAAACTACAGAATAAAATGGGGACGCCTGTTATAAACATTGAATCTATACTTAATTAAGCTAATGAAGTGTAATTAGCTAAAGTTATTAATACTATAAACAATAACACACAGATATTGGCTAGGGCCTGGTGTAAACTCGTTACATACGGCTGTATTCTACTTGCGGCGGCTGTATTCTACTTGTGACGTCATCGCCCAATAACACTGACAAAATATCATTTCGTATGCTCTTTAAAGGGGACATATTTTGCAAAATGCACTTTTTCCTAATTAAGAATAATACATTTAATAATAAAATTGGGCTTTTTATGCCTTTAATGATAGTACAATCTTTAAGATTGGAAAGGGGATAGAGAAGGGAGATGATGTGCAGCAAATGCCCACGTGTCGGATTCAAACCCAGAGCAAGGACTCTACCAGGTGAGCTATTGGAGTTCCCACATTTTCATAATTTTTCAACATAAATATCTTCCCAGTGTATCTAATGACCCCAAAGTGGCAGAAAAAAAGACAATCCTCTCTGTTTTTCTTCTGCTCCATCTATCAGAAACATGTGTAACAAAGAGCCAGTCAGATTTGATGCTGGATGTGATGTGCTATGGGGATCACCTGCCAAAGAACCACCTCCAGCTAGGTGACCATCCCTGCCAACGGACTACTTTGTGATTCTAAGGCCGAAAATGTCAAGTTTAAGTGCAATCCACTTGCTGACATTACATTGTTGGTATAAGAGTAGCGTAATGTGTGTGTTAGTGATGCACGCGTTGTAGTTATATCCAAGGGCACATGGTTAACCTGGGGGTGGGGCGGGTCATATCATTTAACATGGGCTGGGCCTGTACAGCTGAGGCAGCAAGGCTCTCTAACCGCTCCCCGGTGGCGTCCTGCCGCTACATGTCTGCTAGTTAATTGATCGCTGATGGTGTCGTTCTCTCAGAGGGATAAAAAAAAAGAAGAAAAAGCTAAAATTAAATGGGTCGGGCTGAGCAGTAGAGCCTATGCGGAAGTGCCAATAACTGCAGTTCATCAAATGGCCACTTGAGGCTGGCTCCAAAAGGGAATCAATCCCCATAGACTACGATGTTAAAATAAAATAAATAAATAAATAATAAATAGACATGTTTACAGCCTGGGAAAAAAATGTTTTGGATTCTCTCATATAATGTGTTATCCAATCTTTTATTATAATGGAGAGACAGTCCTGTGCTTGGCTGTCAGTGGTTTGTTTGCATATTAACTGGCTAAGCCCGGTGCTTCCATTTAGTCCTACAATGGGGCTGATTGCATCGCATGAGTGTTTGGAGTGAATTGTAAATGGGCTGGCTGTTTATGTCTTTGTGTTGTGAAAGGTTCTTTGTAGCTTTTCTTCTACCTTGTTTCAGCTACGATATATGGCTACCAGAAATATTGGACTAATATGACTTACAATGACCGAATGAGTCTCTTCTCCTCCCCCCGCCCCACACCTTCCACTCTGTCTCTGTAGAGCCCACGAGCAGTTTGTGCGTTTTCGACATCCTTCAAGTCCCAACCCACACCCCTAGAGAGTCACAAGTGTAAACACTATCCAAACCTATCAAGCTCTCTTAAGCAGGGCTTCTCTCTTAAGAGAGCACACAATAAGCCATTTCTTCCTACTGCATTCACCCGGTGCAGAACAAGGTTGTGGCCAGCCACACACACAGAGTGGTGTTTTGGCTCTCTGAGGTTGTTTATCGCTCGTCCCTGTTCTGTATGTAGCGACGCACGCTGGCTCGCACACGTCTGCCAATCAAGAGGCCTCTCTCTAAAGGAGCAGTGCCCTCAAAATTAAAATTCCATTTAGGTTACACACGACTATTCAAGAAGGGATTGCACTTGGCGAACCAAAAAGATACAAACCAGGGTCATAATGTAATGATGAAACTATGAAAAAACTTTGAGATGATGCTAATTAATATGACAGTCACAATCTAATGAACACAACAGTCCCAGAACCAGGCCACTTGGAGTGGCCACCTCACCTGGAGTGACCACCTCATCTGGGTGGAATACGCCTACAACACCTTGCCTACGTCCACCACGGGTTTTTCCCCTTTCCATTGCGCCAATGGGTACCAGCTGCCTCTATTCCCGTCGAACGAGATGGAGGTTGCAGTCCCATTGGCTCACGCCATGATCAAGCGCTGTCGCCGGATCTGGGCCGGAGCTCGACTTGCTCTCCGAAGAGCAGCCAGGATGAAAAAGTCAGCGGATCGCCACCGCAGACTAGCGCCACTCTACAGACCAGCGCCACTCTACAGACCAGGCCAGTGTGGCTGTGTGGCTTGCCACAAAGGACCTACCTCTCCACGTCCATTCCCGGAAGTTGGCCCCCAGGTTTGTAGGCCCTTTTCCAACTTCAAAAGTAATTAATCCGGTCTCTGAAGGTCTACCCGACATTCCACGTCGCCAAGGTCAAGCCAGTCCAGGACAGTTCCCTTGTGCCCCCTTCCAAGCCTCCTCAACCCCCTCTGATCATCGAAGGTGGTCCGCTATATACGGTCAAGAAGCTTCTTGCCGTCCGCAACCGAGGTCGAGGTCGACAGTTCCTTGTCGATTGGGAAGGTCATGGCACAGAGGAACACCCAGTGGGTCCCGTCCAGCTTCATCGTGGACAAGACTCTCATCCGAGGGTACCTCCAGCACCCTGAAGTCCCTGGGCCGTCAGGAGTCGGCCCTAAAAGGGGGGTACTGTCATGTCCCGTCAGATTATTTAATGTTATGTCATGTATTTATGTTATAGTTTAGGTCATGTTCAGTGTTTAATATCTCTCAGGTCACGTTATGTTAAGTTACCGTCACTCTTGTCGTCTTGCACTTCCTGTTTTGTTTATAAACTCACCTTTCCCTCTTGTTCCAGGTCACTTAACTTTCTGCCTTTGTGTGTTTTCCCGCTTCTGTGATCGTCTGCCCCGCCCTGATTGTTGTCACCTGTTTTTTCGTGCCGTGGTCCGTGACATATAGTTACTAGAAGTTGAACATTATCTCTTCAGAAGCTGCATGTTTTCTTTAGATTAACTAAATTATACATATTAAACAGGCTATCTTCAACATATTAAATACATTTTAAGCTAATTATTTAATGCTTAAATGATAACAGATTCAAAGTCAACAAGAGCGCACCTGCCATGATTTCTGAAAATAGAACGAGTTGTTGAAGCTGTTGAGCCTGCAGTTATATTTCAAACAAAATGATTGGCCAAACATTTAAATATGCCAATTCTGATATGTTCACCCTCTCTCTCTCACCCTTCTCTCTCTCTCATCCCTTCTCTCTCTCTTTCCCCTCTCTCTCTCTCTCACCCTTTTCTCTCTCTCTCTCTCTCTCTCTCTCTCTCTCTCTCTCTCTCTCTCCCCTTCTCTCTCTCTTTCTCTCTCTCTTACCCTTTTCTCTCTCTCTCTCAGTGCATGCTGGGAGTTTGTGTGTGAGTGAGTCGCCGAGCGTGTGATTTTCGATTCTTCTTTTTGATATTTTGTTAATGGGTGTTAATTTAACTTAATTTACTGTTGATAGTTTGGTATAGTCAGTGCGTTTTGGTGTGGTGCTTGAGGTGTGTGTGGGGTTTTCTCTTGCCGGTGTCTCGCCGGTCGGCGTCTGACGCCATGGTAAATATAGAATTCGCCAAGCTCATGAGGAAGCACGGCATCAAAATTTCAGCCGGCGTCCTGTGTAGCGTAGAGGAGATTGGTTTAGCTGTGGGGGAAAAGGTCGGGCAGGCAGTGTGAAATCACTGACGCGGATGAACGGTGCTATTGTCATTTTCCTGGATCAGCTGGAGAAGGTGAACCAGGTATCATGGTGAACGAGATATTGGTGCAGGTACTGCCACTCACTTAACCCGCAACCAAAGTCAAATGTCCCTCCGTTTATAACCGATGAGTTTCTCAGCAGAGAGCTATCCAGACACAGGAAGTTGTTTCCCCGGTGAAAAAGATTCTGTCTGGATGTAAGTCTCAGTTACTGAAGCACGTAGCATGTCTCACTGTAGACAGTTATATATGATACTTAATAACCAGGATGTGGAGCTCAACCTCCACTTCCATGTTAGAGTAGATGATTATGACTACGCGATTTTTGTCACCTCATCGAGTATGAAATATTTTGGTTGCGGGGAGGAGGGACGCGCGGGGATCCAGCCCCGTCTGGTCCTGGAGGGGCGGCGGCTGCTGTTGTGGAGGGCTCTCGAGATCACGAGATATGTGGTGTTAATTTAATTGTTGTGAAAGATAATAATGGGGAAAAGATTATGAGCAAGATATTCTAGGTGAAGTAAAATAAAATAATAAATAAATAAAAAGGAGGGAGAAAAGGTGCAGGCAGAGGAGACTTGAGAGGTGCAAGTAAACATGGCAGAAAAAGAAAGGGTTACATGGAGTGAGCAGGTAGAGGAAGCGGAGATGGAGGAGGAAGAGGCAGCAGCAGCACTGGAGACATCACAATAAACGCTTGCTACAGAGGAAAAAAGTAAAAGAAAGCATCCATTGATGCAAAAAACAGTAAAGTTGGGGAAGAGGGACAGACTGTGAGAAGGCAGGGACAGACGGACGAGAGTCTTAGTGAGGAAGAGTGTGTGTCGGACAGCAGTGATATCCCTGGTTTTAAATTAAGTAACCGTCAGAAGAAACTAAATGTATACGGCTGAAATGTTAAAAGTTTTCCTCCCACAAAACCATAAACCAACATGGTGTTACTTTCCAGATTTAACAGTTTTTAATTCCTCAGCCAGACTCCATATGAGTCAAAGAGAGGAGTCTGGCCTTAAACATTGATGATGCGTGTTTTACTTAGTTTTTATTTTTGCTTTTAAATGTGAATGGAGCCAGAGTTTTTCAAAAAAAGAGCTAAGATATATGAAACTGCTAAAATGAAACATGTTGATGTACTTTTCTTTACAAGAAACGCACAGCAACAGTTTTAATGAGATAGAATGGAGGAGAGAGTGGGAAGGGGAAGTCATCTTAAGTCACAACAGCCCTTTTTAACCATAAAAGGTACCCAAAGTCTGACTCTCTGCACTGGTTGTTGATGGAGCCTCTAATGCACAGAGCCAGGCTGGACATCAGCAGCAGCGACACACCCGGCCTGATGGTGGCGCTGTGCAGGTCCAGAACCCTGTACTTGCAACAGCTGGTGGATGCAGTGGGGCCGGCGCTGAACGATGCCCGGGCCCTGGGCTCTCTGCTGGGTCTGACCTCTATCTGGGTGGCTCAGAGGATCCTGCAGCTCTGGCGCCAGAGACTGTCTAGAGAGGAGAGGAGCCTCCTCGTCAACTACAGCCAGGGAAAGACTGATCGAGCCCAGGGCTGGGAAAACTGACCGGCCCCCTGCTCAAGGTCACTAGCCCATCAAAACTGTCGCTGCACAGAGCAGACAAAACAACTTTCTATGCGAACTGTGTAAAAAGCATCCACAGAAAAAGCCTGGGCAGCAGACCCTCCAATGTGTGGAGCAACAGACTGGGTGGAGAAAGCGGACCGGGCCCACAGTGGAGAATTTTATACAAACCTCCCCTCAAAAAGCAGATTGCCGACCTTCAGTGGAAGGATTTTACATGGTGCTATCGCTTCCAACGCTTTTATCTCTGTTATTAATCATGCCGTTCTAAATAATTGTCTGTTTTGTAATCTACGTGAGACTGCCTTCCTTGTTTTTACTGAGTTTAGGAGACTCACAAGTATCTTCTCTCTTTTAACATTGGTCTTTAGTCTGTTTAATGTAGTTTTTACTGAGAGTGTTTTTATCAAAATGGCAGCTCCTAAACTATCCCCCCAGGAGAAGTCAAAAATGGCGATTTACAGAGTAGAAAACAGAGAAGGGCAGGAGGCCAAAGCAGTGTGGCTGTGCAACATTAGAGCAATACTCTGGCTCGAGTTCAGGTTTTATAAACATATAGGAGACATAGACACTTTTAAAAAAAGTTGGTGTTTTAGAAATATTATCTGTTCCGTCAGTGATGATGAATTACACTTTGCACAATGTTTTCTTATTTAAGCACTTTATTTTTAAAGTAATTGTACAAATGAAAAAAAGTGTTTCTCTGTCTGTCTGTCTGTCTGTTCTTTCTTTTGCGCTCCACTCTCACCCCAGAGAGATCGGACAAAGAGGGAGTTCTCTCGAGAGCGGAACAAAGGAGAGCGAGAGATAGCGCTATCCGATCGTCGATCGTCGATAAACCTTACTCTATCGCTCTCATCTCTCGCGTCTCTCTCTATCTCCTAATCTCCCTCTCTCTCATCACTCTCTCTCCTCTCTCTCTCTTCTCTCTCTCTCGCCGTCTCTCTCTCTCTCTCACCCTTCTCTCTCTCTCGCTCTCACTCTCACTCTCTCTCTCTCCCTTCTCTCGCCCCTCTGTCACTGACAGTTCTGACTAAATGTCCTGCATGTTGGCCCGCTCCACAGGTGCCGGCAGCGCTGATCAGTGTATTCATGGTGTTTATCAGTGAGGGTGATTAATTGGCATCAGAAGAGGTTTCCATCCCACCAGCTGCATCCTGTTCTACCCTCCAGTCCATGTAAAACAGCATTGTCTTCTTCATGCTCTTTAACATTGCTTTTCCCATCATGCTCTTCAGTTTCTCTGTCTGTCTTACAACCTCTGATGTGTAAGATTCCCTGCTACCAATCATAATTGACTAACCTCCACCAAACTACAGCCTGCTCTCCACTTCTTTTCTTCTGTGCATTGGGAAAAGTACTCATTTATTTTCCATACCGCTCAGTGTTATTACTCTGTCTCCATCATTTCCTATCTCCACTACTTCGCTCTCTCTCTCACTGGCTCTCATTTGCATAACATTGTTGCAGAAGACGTCTTTCATCTTTTCAATATCAGATTGGAAGGAGAGAAAATTACATTACCTTTCCTGTCGTATTACAAAGTGCTCTATCTCAGAGTTCAGAGGCTCAGGAGCGCAGGGCCCTCAAACAGCAGAGTCAGGGGATTATATTTGGAAACCATTCAAAAGATGGGAAGTGAATTACAGAAAAGTCAAGGGTCAAGATAACCTATTTATTCACATATATATGCTGTAATGCAAATCTGTATGAGTGGGAGCTTCGACTTTTGTGGTTCACAATGCAGTGTACAAGTCTGGTGTGGGTGGACAGTGAGAGCTGAATCTGTGTGAACACATTATCGTCTGGCTAATGTGCACAGTCTTAATGGATACACGTTGAGGCCGTTTCCTCTCCGTTGCCTCATGTCTAGTCACGTCTTCTCTCCGAACTCAGACATCCCTGGTGGTTTTGGCAGAATGAGAATTGGCGTTTTAGTTTTTTTCTCAGAATCCAGAGACTTATCTTCAGTGATAAAGGATGGAAGCTGTTTCAACAGGGATCCAGATAAAAGCCGTGTTGATAAGGAAGGCGAGGTGTTGCCTGGCTCTGAATATTTAAAGCTTCTGTCCAGGACTCTGTATGCACGGCAGGCTTCCATGTGGCTGCTTATTGAGAGGGGAGTCTACACATAACTCCATTCACAAGTCAATTAGCTTGTTATATATATATATATATATATATATATATATATATATATATATATATATATATATATATATATATATATATATATATATATATGTGTATATATATGTGTATATATGTGTATATATATATATATGTGTATATATGTGTATATATGTGTATATATATATATGTGTATATATGTGTATATGTGTATATATGTGTATATATGTGTATATATATATATATATATATATATATATATATATATATATATATATATATATATATATATATATATATACATATATACATATGTGTATATATACACATTCAATTTTGATTAATTAATCACAGAAAAAATAACGCGTTAAAAATATTAACGCAGATTAATGGCGCTCCTAGATGCCCCTGACCTTTGGTCTGACAGCACAGAGCACGGAGCTCTGACACCATACATTCTCAAAAGAAAAGCTGGTATTCAAATAATTGAGTCTTAAATCATGGCTATGGCCAGCAAATACAAATAAAGACGGGTAACTAATAAAGTGTCAGCAACATTGAGAGAGAGCTGAATTAGCAGAACTAATAACACATTTAACACAAATGCAAATGTACTAAGCTACTCTCAATGAAAGCATGTGAACTAATATAATAATAATGAACACTGGAATGTTAATGGACATGGAAACAGTACTATTTTGTTACGGGCACTTTTGTATTTTGCGGTATTCGATTTATTTGTGATCTCCTGATATATATTTATGTGCAAATATGTGTGTTTTGTGTCTATATGGCGAGCAAATATTTTGATATATTTTGATATTTTATGTTTTCTGCAAGTTTAGAGTGCACGTGAATGTTTATAGAGACATCATTCATTAGACCTAGCCGACAGTATGCAGCTACGGTGCAGTGATGTGCCTATTTTTCTGTATTTTCAGAATGAAACGTAGTAAAAGGAATTTATTCTAATGTTATTCTAATATGCACGCCTGGAAGTCCTTTTTGTGTCCAACTGTGCAACATAACGCAGATGTCTCATATTTGAAACCTGCCAGCAGACAGAGAGATTAAAGCCTTTGAGCCACAGGAAGGTGTTTAACATTTGTGCACAAATTGTTGAGTTGTATTGATGGTAGTTTAAGAGTAATTGAAGAAACTGCAAAGTACAAATTATTGGAAATGCTCTATGGATGAAACAATAATTCAGCGCCACCTATTTTGTAAAGTCTCATCACTTAATCATGTAGAGCAGCTCACAGACAGACCCCATCTGTAGGTTCAGACTAATCTCCAGAAGAAGTGCTTGCAGGTGCTGACTTTTGCTGATCAGACACATTTGATATGCAGTGAATAGTCATTGTTGATCTAGCCATTTCACGATCTCCTCCCTACTCGCTATATTTTGCAGTTTGGGCAGAAGCCCCCAGCCTCAATAACGTTTCTCGTTGTATCTTGATGCAGGAAGTTTGCACGTGGTAAACGTAACATGCGGTTAACGTTGTGAAACTGTTGCGGTTATGTTTAATTACATCACATCTTATTGTCTTAAATAGATAACTGATAAATAAAATGTATTACAATAAAATCATGAATAAATGATCAAATCTAAAATTTGCAAATGTAAAATACAACCTGAATATTTAATTCAATGCAAGGCTCCAGACAAACGTTTTTGACCAGCTTCCCAGAAACTGTCCCACAGTGAATATAACGTCCCATAACCCAAATTATCATCTATAGTTTTTAGTTTTTAGTGGCAAAATAAAAAAGCATTAAAAAGTTATGGAAATAAAAAATTATATTTATTTTGCTAGCTCTATAAAGAAAAAGACACACTATAAAATGCAGGATTCACAGGATTGATTTTATAATAATACAGAATACAGATGTATCCGAGTTAACTCCCATTTCTTATTGTTTTATATTTAGTTTAACATAACAGCTATGTACAGTTTTTCTTATCAAAGTACCTCATTTATGTACTGTGAAAGTGTTGTGTTGTAACATTAAACTGTAATACTTCATGTTCCTCTGAATAGAAAGCATCAGTCCTGCTGCGTGTTATAGTTGCGTTAGGTCAACACAGGACTCTGTTGTAGTCAGAGCTTGGTTCAGTTTGTAATTTGCTAAGCAATAGTTCACACACACACACACACACACACGCACATACACACACACACACACACACACACACACACACACACACACACACACACACACACACATGCACATACATACATACATACATACATACACAAAATTGTCTTACCTTGGCGTGCAAATCAAGAGAGCAACTATTTGGAACAAGATTCCAAATTGAAGCCGTTGTTGGTCTCTTCCAGCCCTTACTGGTGACCGTATAAAACAGTCAATGAAATAGTTTGAAGTGTGAACCACAGCAACCTCTAGAGGTCCATGATCATACAGTGATAAATGAGCACAAACACATATTAGGCTGATGTGTGCAGTAGTATGCAAACACACTCTCACGCACACACGACCAAATACATAATCTCATCAGGTTTACACCTGGGGGAGATAATGATAATTAGATGATAAGATTTATCCTGGCATATATCTGAAAAAAATATTTTTATATATTATTTTGGTCGTGGACCAACTGACAAAATATGTCAAATAAATGTCAGCTTCCAATCCCTATATAAAAAGCAGCACAAAGCCTCTTCCAGTAGCTCTCCCACACACACAATTTTAAGACACCAACAAAAATGATGAAAATATAGGAACATTATTTACCATTCCATCCCTTGAAAAGGTGAAAAACTGTATCAGTAAAAAAGCCACCGTGTGTGTTTTTGCATGTTGGATCTTCAGTTCAAGTGTTTCAAACAAGCAGAGAGGAAGTGGTGTCTTGTGTCTCTTCAGCCTGTCAGCGCAGGGAGACGATGCTGTGACGGTAACCAGAGAAGACAAACCATCATCTGCGGTTAAATGTGGAGAGGCATCCACACACAGGAGAGAGCGTGTGAATGGTTGCCAGGCAACATAATTAACCAGCATCTAACTTGTGTGCGTGTGTGTGTGTGTGCGTGTGTGTGTGTGTGCGTGTGTGTGTGCGTGTGTTGTTTGTGTGTGTGTGCTACTTCTTGCAGAAAAGGTTTTGGACGTTAAGTGTGAGGATCATTTTAGTAAATTGTCTCTTTGAAGTGCTAGATTAAAACACTTTATTAGTATTAAGAATTGTTTCAGATTTAATTTAAGATGATTACTGGTAAAATGTTTTTTGTTTTGCTATGCCAGCTGAGCGGCCTAAAGACGCCAACGTCTGTCGATACAGAAGGATATCTCAACGTTAAACTTCAAAGTACCTTGAAAACGTATTGCTTGATTTCCATTAAACTTGCTGTGATTATTCATGGTCTACAGGATGAATAGTAATGATGTGGTGCTAGAACTCTCATTTGGAAACAGAGAAGATCAACTTAATTGTAAGTTGTCCAAATGGAATAGTTCTGAACACATTAGTGCGCCTGTCAAGCTGTGATAGATGATTAAACTTTTCAAACACAGGCTTATGCATTGCAAATACCACTGTCAGCATGTAGTGCCTCAGCCTTTATTTTTGACTCTCCAAAGAAGTCCAACAGCCCTAGCTAGGGCTGAGCAGCTTGAACTTGTGAATCCAAACATGTTGAGGATTCAGTATTGTAGTAGTGCTCAATGTGGGACAACAGCATCACCAGCTGTCATAAAACACAATATTTTCATTATATTTACTATTTATTCATTGATGCCAGAATGGCATGGTATGTCAACACAGAGGGCTCTGGCAAAAAACAAAAGATCGTACAGAAAATAAGTTAAACCTCACTCAACTTTTGCTGCGACTCTATGTGACATCATCCGGCTGGGTGCTGTGTTGACCAATCAAATACGTGTAAAATCATATTCCTGGTAGATTACTGATTACTACTACATATTTATTTTACCTCACACTTAAAAGATAAAACACGGTCATCAGGGACGTGCGGTCAGGGAAGTCAGAGCCTCCCCCGTCATCATGAAAAGTAAAAAAACAAATAACATTAAAATAAATATAAATGTATATTTGTCCACTGGTCTGTGCTACAACTGCATTTTCTGTATGATTCTAAAAATGTAGATCATTTTTATCGTCAAAATCGAAGAATTTGCGTATTCTCTGTTCAGATACAGGAGAGATGCGAGCTGAGGCAGCGATGAGCTGAGGCAGCGATGAGCTGAGGCAGCGATGAGCTGAGGCAGCAATGAGCTGAGGCAGCGATGAGCTGAGGCAGCGATGAGCTGAGCCTCCCCTCGGATTGCACAATCCCTCGCAAACTAGGTTGAGCGCATGCATTTGGCGCGTGCCTGTTGCTCTCTCTCTGTATGTCGCCAATATAATGTTTACAGACCCTTTTATTATACGTCCTGACTTTCCATAGTCCAGTTAATGTATGTGATGTATGTGTGTAACATATTTAGTCTTGCTGATGTGACATAAAACCACAGTGAGAAGACACCAGGTGAGGCAGACAGTACTCTGCCGCACTGAAGAGGGCGCACGTGAGCCCAAAACCTCTCTGAGCCGCTATAAATGTAACCTTCTCTTTTGGCCAAATATGTACCTTACCTGTGTGTGTGTATAAAGAATACTGATATGAGAATATCAGAGTATAACCAGTAGTCAATGTTCATGCTGCCAAAAAAATTATGAATAAGCCATTCAGTTGGGTTCATATATTTGTAAATCTGACTCTGAAAGAGTTAGTGCCTCCCCAGCCATGAACCTCACCGCACGTCACTGACGGTCATTGATTACTTTCCAGAGTTGTAAAATCCTGTCTCTGAATAGTATAAGCAGTGTAGTGTTTTGTCTGTTAAACCTTGAAACTCATGGATATATAACACAAACTGGACTTTCTGGATTGTATTTTACTGTTCTCACACCTGAAGCAGCAGTGAAATGCATGCTGGGATACACATCCTGGATAAAATGGATCAAGGACACTTCTGGTCATTTGGACAGTACTTAGCGTGTGAACTTGAGCCGAGTGATGACTTTTGGAGTTGATGTTTATATATATATATATATATATATATATATATATATATATATATATATATATATATATATATGTATATATATATGTGTATATATATATATGTATATATATTCATATTTATATATATACAGATATATGTATATATACAGTATATATATATATATATATATATATATATATATATACATACAGTATACATATACAGTATATATATACAACACTGTTTCCACTACCATTGTTGAATGAGGTTTTACCTATGCACTGCAGAAGAGCACAGTAACAGTCCTGCAGCAGGAGCTCTCACTCTCTAACAGCTATTTCACACTCCCCCTCTGGGCAGGCAGCTACAGTATAAAGGCAGTTGCTCACTCTGGCCATAGTCATGTAGATCGGGCTTCATGTTGTGTTGTTGTGCTGCTGCACTCATCACCAGAATGTACCCACACTTTTATTGTTTTAAATGACGATGAACTGAAATACCTTCTTCATTGTTTCACAACTGATTGAGACATGGTAAAGGCAATGGAAAGGCAATTTAATCAAAACCCCCAATCCACAGTTGGGTTAAAATAAATGACCAGTCCCGTTAATTGTGCTGCAGTTACGCCTCCTCAAATGCCCTGGATGAAGTGGAACCTATGAATCCCTGAGTGTGCGGCGCTGCAAGCTAGCTAATGTAGGTCAATGGCTTCCCAAGATACTGACATATTGATTCATGGGGAGCCCATTCAAAGCCTCATGTCATTTAGGACTGTCATCATTTAAAAATATAACCCAGGCACTCAATTATTATATGTATTGTATTCTTCCTGTTCTCATTTCCTGTCGTCCTTCCCTCCTTCAAAGAACATTTCCAACTTTTATACTTTTATACTGAATATCATCAGTAATATTAAATACATTCCAGCAGTAATTTATTGATGGATTTGTCTTTTACCACTTGGGTTGCTATGGAGCAATGTTTTTCTAAGTGGGTTTCATGGAACTAGGCACAGAGTCCAGTGTCAGTGGCAGTGAGGCTTAATAAATGATTAAGTGATTAATTTGGGAGGGACTAAAGTTAGCATTGGAGTCCTCATGTTATATTGATATTGAGTCCTGGTATTTAATTAAGTGCTGATGGAATCACTTCCTTTAATTCAGTCACAGCACTTTCAGATAACATCGAGCGTAGGATATTTTGCCTACTGGCTTGTAGTCCAGTAACAGGACTTCAAAAGTTATTAAAAAATGGTCTGATAAAAGAGGATTATGTGGACACACTGATAAACTTTCAATTTCAACACCATATCCCAGAACAAGGTCCAGAGTGTGGTTTAAACAGTGAGTTGGTTCATGTACATTCTGACTGAACCCAAGTGAATCTAATATTGAGATAAATGCATTATTAAGGCTGTCACTATCAACATCCACATGAATATTAAAGTCACCTACAATAATTACTTTATCTGTTTTAAGGACTAAACTTGATAAAAATTCGGAGAATTCAGATATAAATTCAGAATACGGACCAGGAGGGCGGTACACAGTAACTAATAAAACTGGCTTTATTGTTTTCCATGTTGGGTTTGAGAGCGTAAGAACAAGGCTTTCAAAAGAGTTATAGTTTAGTTTAGGCTTAGGATTGATCAAGAGGTTTGAGTCAAATATGGCCGCAACTCCACCTCCTCGGCCAGTACCTCGAGGAATGTGAGTATTAATATGACCAGGTGGAGCGGATTCATTTAGACTGACATATTCTTCATGTCTCAGGTTTCAGTGAGACAAAATCAATGAATATGATATTAAATTATTTACTAGTCCAGCATCAGATGACAGAAATCTGATGTTTAGAAGTCCACATTTAAGTTTTTTTCAGCGGTGGTGTTATTAGGTTTTCATGTATAACTCCTCTTCTGTTAACCATTGATTTTTATTAATTTCAGTGGTCATGGGAAAGACACAGTCACTATGGGGGTTTGAGTGGGTGATGCTTGAATGGAAGCACAGAGAAGTGTGTGAGACTGCAACTCTGACTCCTGGTCTCAACTCCGGGTTGTGATGGATTAGTTCCACTAATAAACTTTGTAATATTAGTAGATATGAGATCCGCTCCTGCTCCTTTCACCATTGTAGATGCAGCCATTTCTTTCCCTCGCAGCCTCCTCTTTTAAATGTATTCACCTCTCTGTGTTTTGTTTCTTCAGGTCGAGGAATGGCGCTGTCCTTTCTTCTATTCTTCTCTGCCACGTTGCTCTTACTTAGAGTGTCTGCCTATAATACATCTGCCGGTAAGTGTCTCTGACACAATGTCTCCAGTTGTCTGTACAACATGATGATGCCTGCTGAGTGTCTGGTGTGTGTTTTTGCAGGTGTTAGTGAATGTGTTATGGTTGGCACACATGTTCATATGTGGAGGGTTAATATGACCAGAAAATGTCTCCTGATGTTTATCTATTAGTAGTCATCTTGGTCCTGTCTTCATATAACCAGTGGTGGGCCGTCAGGGTCAGCAAGGCCTTCTCATGGCCTAAACATCATAAGAATATAAATTAAATTTTGATATATTTTTACCACAAATATGTATTAAATTATTCCCCATAGTCTATTCTCTTCATTTCATAGCTTCCCTCTTGGTTGCGCTGCTTCCAGCCTCAGATCAAAATTTGGAGGGCTGGCCTTTATGTTAGAGCTTTTATCCAATCATATTTCAGCCATGATGTGTTGCCAGGGTCCAAGAAATCTGCCCTGAGGCCTTCAGAATCAACAATGCGTTAACCAATCAGATTTCGAGTTGGCGACACCGGGGCCAGCTAGCAGGCGTACGATAACGTCAGCACGTGCACGTCTTTTGATTGGATACGCACTATTGAGAGGCAGAGCTAGCAAACTGAACTTGAACAAGCTAATTTGTGTAGATTTCTACAAACTGGTTTTTTTCAACCCACAATGGCTGAAGGAGGAGAAGAGATCGATTTGGTCGCAGATGTAATTACAACGCCATTTTCAAGACGAACCTTTCAAGAAAAGCTAGACATCGTGAGAAGAGAACGGCCAACCCCGATGCTAGCGGGCCTATCACAGCCGGGAAAAGGGTTTATCCGCCACTTTCAAATCACTACGAGCGGTACCCCTGGTTCTCAGCCTCCAAGAGGCACTGCAAATTGTACTGCTGGGAATGCCTGCTATTTACAACTGATCGATTTGGTGTTTGAAGCCACACAGGGTTTGCAAACTTGAGTTGTCTAACCAAGGCAGCAACGAGACACCAAAGCACGGCTGCGCACTTACAAGCAACGGTGCTTTTGAAAACCTTTGGGCACACCCGAGTGTATCTACAGCTCAACGAACAAGTGCACAGGGAAACGGAGCTCCACAACAGTGGAATAATTCATGACTCCGGCACAGCCTCCAGAGCGGCTCCGCCGGCCTCCAGCCCGGCCTCCAGCCCGGCCTCCAGAGTGGCACCACCGGTCTTCAACCCGACCTCCTGAGCGGCTCCTCCGGCCCCCAGCCCGGCCTCCCCAACAACTTTGCCGGCTTCCAGCCCGGTCTTTCCACCGGCCTCCTGAGTGTCTCCGCTGGCCTCCTGCGCGGCTCCACCCGCCTCCATTCCGGCATCTCCGCCGGCCTCCTGAGCAGCTCCACCCACCTCCAGCCCAGCCTCCTGAGCAGTTCTGCCCGCCTCCAGCCGGCCTGTCCGCCGGCCTCCCGAGTGGCTTCGCCAGCTTCCAGCCCGGTCTTCAGCCCGGTCTTTCCACCGGCCTACTGAGCCAAACAGTCTTTATGATTCAAACTGCTTATCATTTCAACATTTCATGTTTTGTAACTAAGTGGAGCTGTGGAAAACAAACTTAATTTAAATGACTTAAAGACTAACATTTCTGTTTAGCTATTTTCTTGCAACCTCTTTGGATATCCTCCTCACATCAGAAGGATATCCAAGATATATAATGTCAAGGTTGGGAAAGATTGGGAAAGTTTAATAATAATAATACATTTAATTTATATAGCGCTTTTCGAGACCTCAAAGCCGCTTTACAATAGTAGGGGAAGGGGGGGGAGGGGTTAAGACGAGGGAAGAAAGGGAAAAAGAAAGGGGGCTAGGTGGTGGAGGGCTTTGTAAGTGAGGACCAGGAGTTTGTAGTTGATTCGGAGGGAGACAGGTAGCCCGTGGAGTTCTTTGAGGACTGGGAGGAGAGGGGGAAACCAGTGGTGCCATCAATGGTGAGTGTCAGGTTAGACGTTTTGCTGAGTGTGGATTTGGAGCCGATGAGGAGTTCAGTTTTTTTTTTTTAAGTTTAGGGTTAGAAAATAAATTACTTTACTTGTTATGGTTAGAAAACCGTTGTCGTCGTGTAAAAGAGTAATCACTTGGCTGAGGCTAGGTGACGATCGTGGTCATGCTTAACGAAGAAACCAATGTATGAAACGTTGTTTTTTGCAGAGAAATGACAAACTACCTATCATGTTTTGGTAAGAGGCTTTATAACTGGAAACTATTGCGAACTGATAAAGCAATTATACATGCTATGTCACAGAACTGTGCAGGAAACCACTGTGTGGATGGGTAGGGGCTGGATCTGCATGCCTTCGTATGTATTCGGTTCTACACACAGGTCTCTGTCCCTTTTCCATCTGTCTTATCAGTCAGCTTCCGTGCATGAAATTGCTGCCAAAGCTCGTACTGGACAAGCACCATTTCCCACCTAACAGCCTAGCTTGGCAGGGAGGCCGAGCCCCACATTTAAAAAACAATCTGCAACCAATAGGAGCTGAAAGCAATAATGAATATTTGGTGTATTTCGTAGTGTTTATTACGGTACTTTTATATCCGAGCTCATGCTTTGACACTAATGCTCCTAGGCAGATGTCAGATCTCTGTAACACAGACATAGACCGTCAGATTAGTTAACTGTCATTTCCTCTTCTTGCTGAGCGGTGGGAGTGCGGGGGTGGCTATGGGTGTTTGTGATGGGAGTCATGTCTAGTGGTCTTTCCTGGCCTCTAGTGAGTAATGCGGTGACTGAGTAATTAAGGTTTTACACTGTGGGTGAACCTGTGTGGAATGGCTCCAGATGTATTATCCCCAGGGAAGGCAAGGCAGGAGGAGATGGAGAGACTGAGGATAATCAGATGCACAGGAAATACTTGTTGTGTTGCTTCAGTAAATCAGAGCTTTGCAGTGAACTGGAAGGACTTAAGGAATGCCAGCACTCAGAGGAGCCTCCGAGGAGCTGGTTTCTTCCCAGGACTGATTGATTTTATGTGCTTTAATGCATAGGTCTTCAACAGGGGGTCCGTGACCCCCAGGGGGTCCGTGGAGGTACTGCAGGGGGGGTCGCAAAATTGTTTGTAGATAAAGCAATAAAAAAAAAAAACATTTTACACATTTTGTTTTTTGCTTTGTGCATTCACATTCCCTCATCCACTGTACTAAAATAAATTCCCCTAGTTAATTAATCAATAGAACATTTATCTACTATTATAAAACTATTTTTATAATTCTTCAAATTATTTTCCAAACTTTAATGCCAAACATTACTCAGTTAAAGCATTAAATACGAGAAGATAAATAATAATTGTGATGGTACTTTTTCCATATTTTTTATGACATTTTATAGACCAGGTCCAATGACACATCAGGTTTTGGGTTAATTTGTTGCTAAAGCTTGAGGCTAGAGCTAGAAATATAATGTTGCCATATAAATGGTACAACAGCACTAGAAAGGTAATCATAATGAATGATTATCTGAGGACCATGCATTTCTGCAAAGACTATAGTCTAAACCAGCAGTATAAACTTAATAGTTGAACTAAGGTCTCCAGAATCATTACTAAATCATGAATTATTACCACAGACATAGTTCCAAACTGAAGCAGTTGACCAGATTTAGCTCAAAATTCATCATATGAAATTGCATGCAAATGTGTTCTCTGGGGTCTGCTGTTAAGTCCTGCATTAACACAGCTAGGAGCACAGAGAGAGATGTTGCTTGTGGCCATTACTAATCACTGAATATCATCTGATAAAGCTTAATTGAAAAACACAAAGCATGTCAAAATACAGTACTTTGATGCAGATATAATTGGGTTGGCAAAATTGAATTTCCTGGAGCCTAAACCTTTAAGTACATCAGTCTCAGACAGGCTGCACATGCAGCCCCAGCTGGCTCCATTAACCATATCCCCATCCCACTGAACACACAATTTGTTCATGATAAACCATTGCTTAGTTGGAAAATAAGCTCTGCTGGTAGCCACAATCATAAATCTCATGTGGATACTGTTTTACTGGATACAATGACTGACGTGAATAACGAGTGAACACCAGGCTACTGGTACTTAAGTGTGTGCTGAATACATAACAGAGGTCTCCATCTGGTAGGGTCAGAAAGCATTTATTTTTTATTTTAGACAGACTGATTTATGGCTTTCCTGACTATTATTTGGATTAACTATCGTGCTCATGTCAGGCTTAGGGTTTTACTTTTTGCTTCATAATTTCAATGTAAATTCAGTCTTGAATTGTAGGTAACTTTAAAAGATATAGGATATAGGATATAGGATATAGTCAAAAGTGTTTAAACCATTTCCGAATGGGCAAAGTCGAAGGCTGCTGTCGGGGAGAGGAGCGAAACAAATGTAATCACAAAAATGGGGCACCAAGTCTCTCCTCAACATATTCATGGTGTTGCATTCAATGGTTCACATTAGAAGACAGAAGTAGGATCTGCCATCTTGCGTATTTAGAGCCAGAGTCTGTGCAGTAGTTTATAGGGGGCTGGAGATGCAGTATCATGGTAACACGGCCACAGATTGTTACATGGAGCTACGTTAGAACGAAGGTAGCTGTTTTGCTAGAAAGACACAAGGTTAGGTTAACTTCGTAGGGGAGAAAGTCAGAGTGAATGGTTAGTGGATAAGCGGGTAGAGCTAATGGATGGATAAAAAAGAGAACTTTAAGACTACACAAAAGCTGCGAGCATGTACCCAAATGCCTCCAAGCGTTCATGCATTCACGCACACACAACCTCTCAAACATTTGACCTCCACGCCGGATTTCAGCGTCCTAGGGTCTCTGACCGCCAAAGGGTCGGGAAATTACTTTCTTTGTTTCTTTTATCCATCGATTTATGAATCGATTTATGAAAATATATTAGTTATTAAGTTATACATTATATGATATTATCTACAGTGAGTTTCCCTCATCACCCCTAACTTAATTTACCTTCCTGCCTATCTCAAATATACAGATGTCAGTTTCTAAAACAGCTGGACTCAAACAGGAGGAAAAAGTGCATTTGTTGGGGAATGTTATTCATAATCCACATGTGGTGCTCTACTGAGTGTTTGTGTCAGCAAGACTGTGTGTGTGTGTGTGAGATTGAGTGAAAATAAAGTACAGTGTGTGTGTTCATGGTAATGGAGGAACATGTGCAACAGTGAGGCTCGTTGATGTGCTTTTGGAACACAATGGAGCTCTGTGGCACAGAGCAAGAACATATATCAGGCTTTGATACACACACACAATGCTTGTTAGAAGATCAGTGCATTGATGGTTTGCTCCTTTCATGGGATTTGTTGAGTTTAAAAGTCTTTAGTGTGAAATCTGTGTGGCTGTCGGGATCCAGCATCAGTGTTGAATAGCAGAGCTGACAGCTGATTAACAGCCAGCAGATTGAGACAGATTGCAGCTGGAGGGATGGCTGGGTCTTTTTCTGCTCCGCCTGACGGTGTGTCTCTCTTTCAGGTTGTGCTATTATCCGTCCTCCCAAAGATGGAGGGATACGGTACAGAGGGCTGACACAAGAGCAGGTAGGAATGGCTACTGTCACACTTTTATTACAGCTGCAAAGTCACATGTCTGGCATTCACAACACAAGTTTATATCAGGGCCCATATCAAGGTACTCATGAAGGTTCCTCTTCTTCTTTGTATTTTTTATGTATTTATAATTTTTATCGTCCCCTGGTCTGTAATGTGTCAGTCAAATCTTTCCGTACTAAAGATCACTACATCAGCAGAAAAAGGCTTCCGTTCCCAAATATTTCAGTCCTAAAGTGGTGTGTAGGCTGAACTAAGGCTGTTCAGTTTAGCGTTCAACTGATTTTAATGTGCACTGTATCTACAGCATCAGGGTCATGTCTTACTCACCACACTGCTGAAATAATTAGTGCTGGGGGAATTTACAGAAATGATCAAGACAGGTAAACATGGAGGAAGTGTTCCGTTTGTATTCACTGCAAATGAAAACAGGAGCAGATCAGAAAACATGGAGAGATGGTACTAAAAATATTACAACACATATAAAACAATCAAATCAGCAATAAAGGCTTATATTAGAGATTTTACCGTGGCTCATTTTAATTTGATTAATAGTTTGATGTAATGGGACACAGTAGAATAATTTCAAATTGAGCCCTCATCCAGAAACTACCCGCTAAAATATACATCTGGTACATATCTGCTGGTGTACTGAGTGTGTGTGTGTGTGTGTGTGTGTGTGTGTGTGTGTGTGTGTGTGTGTGTGTGTGTGTGTGTGTGTGTAGATCCGCAGTGTGCAGGTGCTCCCGGTAGACTATGAGATAGAGTACATCTGCAGGGGCAACAGGGTGACTGTGGGACCAAATGTCAGGAAGTGTTTGCCCAACGGCACTTGGACCGATCTGAGCCACCGCAGCAGATGCTGTGAGTTTAACCTCATCATCACACATCCATTCACCTCCACCTGTAACACTGTCCCTGACATACTCCATCACTGAGTCTTTGATTGCCTGCTGTCAGATTCTTTCTGTAACAAATGTTCCCTGTTCCTTTAAATTGCAAAGTGGCATTTAAAATAGTCTTTTATGAAAATGTGCTAATTAATTTCTTAAAATATAGTTAAGTTGTTACCTTGTACACATCATATTATTTACTGTACACTTTAAATGATCGATGCAGATCTGGAGAAAATGCACTAAAATGCCCTTTCGTTTTGACTTGAAATGAGAAAAAGGTGTAGGAAATACATAGTCAGACCTTTGGGGAAATTGGGTGGTGAAATGATCTGGTTATGTAACATTTACACCTTTATCCTGTGACAGGGGAACTAACCTAGATCTACGCTACCTTTATTAAGTAGGTAAGATGTTCGTCCAGTTTAACACACAGTCCTGTGGATATGCAGTCTGAACACAACACAGAAATCTAGAGAAAATAATGCAATAAAACGAAAGTTACGGATATAACTACGGTTCTATGCATCCTGGCTCACTGCCTCTGGCAGTCAGTAAGGCTGAAATAGAACACTCTTCTCCCAGGCTACCTGAATGGCCTCAAGATGTCACTGTTGGTCTTTTAAATTAACTTTACACTTCAGTCCCAGTATAACCCTGTGACGTCCTCAGAAGAGTAAATGGTGAGTTGGACTGGGCTTGGGGCACATGGAGCAGGTGAATCAGTGAGCTGAATCTCAATGACAACGGTACACTGATCACTAGTGTGCAACACAAATCTAATATGATAAAAAACACATCAACAATACAACAGATGGTAACCTTGGCCTGAAGTGACACTGGATGGGAAGGACCATGAACAAAGTAGTTGTTTTAGTATAATACTGCTTATCTTAACAGTACTTAGCGCTCACACCATGAGTTTGAAGCATGCCCAAGCATGCATGTCTATTCATTGTGTTTAAACCCAGTATGTGTGCACAGTTGCAGATCGAGATGAGGCTACACTAATATTATTGGTATTATACTTTTAGTAGAATTAGATTCCGGTGGTGGCTGCTTAGAACTATTGTTCACTCTTGTGATCCAAACATTTCCAATAACTCCAGAACAACATTTATTGAAAAAGATGGATGTAATCATTTCGAGAATACCCAACATATTTTTATTCTAATCAAATATTCAGCTTTGATCCATATTTGTTGCTGTTTGTTGAACAACATTTTAACTGCGCTTAAACTTGCTGCACTCAAAGGGAGGCACGCATCTAACGGGGTGGTCTACCAGCAATCTAACCAAACTGACAAGTTATTATTATTAAAGAAAGATGCCGAGTTGGAGCTGTGGAGGCGGGGCAACAAACAGCTCCAAACAAATTCTCAGCTGAACCTTACTCTGACGACCAAACTGTGGGAGGCTGTGCAGTCACTGCAGCTGTTTGTTGTTCACCGAGAAATGGTTTAAATTCCTTAATGCAATCATTGTCGTTTTTACATTTCTGTTTCTGTACAGATTAAACAAATGAACAGCATGTTGATTAGTAAACTGAAAAGGTGCTAAGCTAGGCTAACCACATCCTGACTCCAGCTCTGTACTACACACAGACATGAGACTGATATTCTAATATTTGTGTATCTGTTTTTAGCCTGTGGTAGGGTTGTTCACTCTTTAGTTTATCTTCTAAAACTTAACTAACACGACCTGCTGTTATGCTGCACTACAATTCCCTCACTCGCTCTTCTCTCTTTCTCCGTTACAATCTATCTACAAAGCCAAAAGATTTGACTTAACTATGTCACTATACACTCTTTTTAGTAAAGCCACTCTTTGTAGGGAACAGGATACCATCACACAACATGTATTAAATAAAGCTTTCTCTGTCTTTCTGTTGAAGTGTTGTTGTGTCCTCGGGTGTGGACATCATTGGAAAATGGTCGGGTGTCCTCTTGGCCCCTGGGGCCCCCGGTGGAGGGCACAGTGCTACATTACAGCTGTCTGCCTGCCTTCATCCTCATGGGCCGGAACTCAACACAATGCAATAAGATGGGCAAGTGGGACACGCCTAAACCTGTGTGTCACTGTGAGTCACTTTCCTCCTTTATAGTCTACTGAGTTGTTTTGCAGTTTATAGACACGTTATCATGTAGTCAGCTGCTGCTTTTATTGCTACATTTACCTTCACATCGATTTCACATGCTGACAGTCTTAACAGAGTCACATCATTTCAACAGTAGAAGCCTCCCTATACGTCTACGCTCCTGTTTATAGCCTTTCAGTAAACTAATTCACGAGGTGTGAAATGATGACTTGGACAATTTATTCAGTGTACAAATCTTGGAAGACATGACATATGTGTGTGTGGCCTATTTCAACTTCACACTTTTTAAGATGAACTGTAAAACCAAACTCTGTGTTTTGTCACCTCTCTTCTGTTCCCAAAGATGATCGGCACTACAAAGGTAAGAACATTTTCTCTCTTCTCACTCTTCTTTCTTCATTTCATTACTTCTTAATGCCCCTGTTTTCCAGCAGCGTGTAATGTGGTTGGTGTATGTGGAGAGAGCTAGCAGCATGGGGCTAGCTAGCAGTGGGATAGGCGATTAGCTCAGAGGCCCACAGACACTGGAACGGAGATTTCCACACGGTTACTTTATTGTACAGTACTTATCATCAACCACACAATGCCAGGTCTGCACGGCACTATTTTCACTAATCATACATCATACATACATCAGTAAACATAGACCATAGACAGCATAACCTGCACCTACCACTTGTTACTGATGACAATTCTCTCTTGTAAATATCTGTCAGAGTAGTTTAGCAGCACTTTGTGCACAACTCTCAACGCTAGTACATCACAACAAAACAAAAAAGCTTTGCAGTAATACCACAACTCTGTGGATCAGGTAACAGATAACATTGAGCATGTCCTGTCATATCTACATAAAGCCAACACACCTCTGTCTGGATGAAAAAAGCCATCATTAACAGATGAAACTAGCAATGTCACAGATTCCATGTCTGAAAAGGCCTTGAGGTTTTGAGCATGTGAAATCTAGTCAGCGGTTTGACTTTGCCCCTGACACAATGAAAGGGTTCAGAACCAAAAGAAGCATCTGTACATTTTGACGGACTCTCTGTTACAGTGAATGAAAGAACGTAAACACACTGCTCGACCACCGTCTCTGGAATCACAAGCAGAAGGAAAAAAGGATAACAACTGTGAAGGAATATGACCAAAGCATGATCCGTCTGATTACATCTGATACACTTGTTTAGTGTTACCGTGGCGATTTCAATCGGAGACATTTTTAATTTGCTTTCATTGTCTCTATAAACACAATGCAGCATTGCTAAGCTAAAATGGACCATAACATGACAAGCTCACAATGGATGTGACTAGCCTCGTTAAAGACTGTGTGATAAACTGATCCGAGCAAACTCGACTCGACTTTGAATTGCACATTTAGGTATGTAAAGTTCAGTCGAGATTTGTTGGTAGGCAAAATTGTAGGCTACTATTTCTGTTTTTGGGGTTTCATGCTATTCAGGTATTGGCATTTAGGCAGCAATGGTAATGTAATTCATCAGAAAAATGGATTCATTAGTGTAAAGTATGAACCCTGTCTGTCATACCACAGTCAGAAAAATGAGCTCTAGAGAAGAGTGGGAAAATGGAAAGGAAATAGAAGGTGCGTGGTTGTGTATATCTGAAATATTCATTACAAAAAGATTGCAAGACAAACAACTAGACTCTACACTGCTGGAAGGTGAGTCTCTCTCCAGTGACAGTTCTCCCATTGTATCTCATGGGGGCGATATTGTGCTGCTTGTAACATGACAGAGCTGCCTCCATCCAGATGAAGAGTGGGTGGCAGTTTTTAAGCCTGAATCTCACAGGTCTTTGTTCAGAGGTCATTAAGCTGCCAGCTCTGTGCAGTCAAATCAAATCAAATCAAATGTATTTGTATAGCCCAATATCACAAATTATACACTTGTCTCAGTGTGATTTACAGACTGTACAGGTTACGACACCCTCTGTCCTTAGACCCTCTGTCCTTAGACCCTCTGTCCTTAGACCCTCGCATCGCACAAGGAAAAACTTCCTAAAAGAAACCCCATAATTAAAGGGGGAAAAATGGAAGAAACCTCAGGGAGAGACTGAGGAGGGATCCCTCTCCCAGGACGGACAGACGTGCAATAGATGTCGTGTGTACAGGATAAACAACATAGTACAAATACAACATTTGACAGAAATTATGTCGTGTTGAAAAAAGAGAAAGTTTAGATGAATCCAGTCGGTAATATCCTCTGAATAACCAAGCAGTAAACATGTTTAATTATTAATGAGGTTTAATTTAATTTGTAACAATAAGGGCTTGCAACTCCTTCTCAAAACAGGAGCCTCAGATTGCTTCTTAGTCAGGATGGTGATCCTCCTTCACAGTCCTGTATAAAGGGGGGGGGTCTCAAGCTTGTTAAACAAATAAGTTGTTGGGCTTGTTAACATATCAACTAACGTTAGTTAGAAAATGTTATCAACTATAATGGACTGAATTTATTGAAAAATTGACCTTACATAAAAACTGTGTAATATATTTCTTAACTCTCCTATAATGGGAACAGCTTGCACTCAGTGGGAGCAGTGATGCTGCGCTGTGGACTGAAGGATGCTGCAGGTCAGGAGTAGGTTTTGTGTTTGAGATACGAAGGACATCACAGAGATGCTGTCGCTCATTTTGGTTCTCAATCTGCTTTTGTTAACAGAGAAAATGTTTGCTCACATATATGAGCCGAACAGACTCATCATTATTTGTGCGTGACGTCTCATCAGAGGAAACTTTTCCAAGCTCCGGTAGAAGTCAGGGAGGGAGAGAAGCTGATGTTGATTCAGAATGTACGTCCCCGTATTCAGCATCGACATCAGACAGGGAAGCTTGAAATTCTCTGTGGTGAAGTCCTCGTGCTCGAATTATGTTGTGCCCTTTAGACTCCTAAGACCAAGCAGCTCTTCCGTAACGCAAAGGTTATCGTCAACTCCCCGCAAAAAAATGAACAGCTGTGCGGTGTCTGTCGCATCTGTGCTCTCATCACATGCAATCGAGTCAAAATCTAAAGCACAAGCTTTAACTGACACTTGATGTTTTAAGTTAGCTGACATGTCAAAACTGTGTTTCTGTGTTAGAACTAAGAAGTACAAAACATTCAAGCGCAAGTTTCTGTTCAACCTACAACCAAACCAGCTACTCAACCGGAACAGTGAGAGACTACAACGGTGACAGTGATAGACCCAAACAATGGCATCAACTATATTCTACAACCCAAACCCATCCATAACTACAACGGGAAGCAAAAGATCTGCGTAAGAACCCACACACCTACCTGTGTAGATGGCATACGAACATTGGAACATTTGAAATTGGAAATTGTGCCATTACATTAAATGAGAACTATGCTTAATAAGAGTAAACCGGCTCATTAATTGAAGCATTCAGAAGAGGAAGATTGTTTATTTCACCACTCAACGCCGCAATTGCCAATCAGCTGGAGATCGTCACCACCTGAGCAGCTGACTGGTGGAGACTGATACGTGTTGCAATTGATTTTCTTCCAGAAGCGATCTTCTTAAAGGGACAGTGAACTAAAATGTCTGTTGTCAAGTGTGATGATCCGCTACAGGATGGCGATGTGGAAAGTGACTCTGGAAAGGGAAAGCGAGTTATTAAACACACTGCCAAAGGATGGGAATTGTTTATTGATAAGTGTCAGAAAAGAAGAAACTTGTGTTGTAAACAAGCCAAAAAGCTAATGGAAAAGCTGAAGGAATTGATGACATCAAATGAAAATACAAATTAAGTTAAATCAATCTTGGTTCAATTAATACAACTCTGCAATGAAGCTAAAGAAAATCATGAGTCATTGGTGACTTTACCATGAACTTGAAAAGCAAAATTAGTGGTTTCTACAAAATAATTGAAGTTTTGATGGTTTTGTACAAGAGGTGAATGTTTGGATATCTGATGTTGGACAGCAAATTATACCCTCTATTGCTGAAAGTGCCAAACAGAGTGCTGTCAACGATATTGGACCTGATGACAGTGTTTCAAATGCTTCAGAACTCGGATCAAAGAAGAAATTCAGCTCTTCTTCACATGCATCATCTTCAATGTCCTCTGCTCGCATTAAAGCTCAGGCTGAAAAGGCTGCACTAATGGAACGTGTTGCCGCCCTGCGGGAAAAGCAGGATCTTGAGGCACAAGAAGATGAACTGGAAAGAAAGAAGGAACAACTGGAAAGAGGAAAGGAACAACTGGAACTGGACACTGAACTGGCAGCAGCAAATGTTAAAATCAATGTGCTTGAGGCCATGGGATCCAGAAGCAGCTCTAGAGTGTCTGATGGGATGAACTCTTATTTTGGGAAATCCGTTGCTCAAAATGAAACTTCAGCTAAAATAAGTTCAGATGCAAATTAACATAAACTGCAACAAAGAAAGCATGTGTTAATAAAAACTGATTCATCGTCCCAGCAACAGGTTGTAGGACCAAAAGAAACCACATATGCACCCTCTGTTAAAGCTCATCAAATGACCCATCTAACCAAATACTCTCTTCAAAAACAAAATGTACAAGCTCATATGCATAAAGTTGGGCAGGAGCATGTTTATACCACACACCCTGTACTGAATGATGGTAACCAGTTTGATCTGTGACCCAATTCAGAGGCAAAATGACATCACTGCTCTTCTGGTGCAACAAAATCTGTCTTCTACTTTACCACCAAGAGACATCCCTGTTTATGACGGCGATCCTTTGCAGTTTGAAGTTTTCATATGGGCATTTGAGAGAGGAGTGGAAAGAAAGACTGATGATGAGAGTGACTGCTTGCATTGCCTGGAGCAATTCACAAGAGGGCAGCCTAAAGAATTGGTCCACAGCTGCCAACATCTGCCTCCGGCCCAGTGCTATCAAAGAGCAAAGGATCTGCAGAACACTTTGGAGACAGCTATAATATTGCAACCGCATATATGGAAAAGGCATTTGCCTGGTCTGTGATCAAACCAGAGGATGTGAAGGCATTGCAAGCCTTCTCACTGTTCCTAAGAGGTTGTTGCAATGCAATGGAACATCTCACCTACATGGATGAAATGAACGTTGCTTCCAGTATGAAGACCATCCTGCTGAAACTGCCTTACAAGCTCAGAGACCAGTGGAGGAATAGAGCATGTCAGCTACAAGAACAGCGTGGTCATCGAGTTAAATTCTCTGACCTGGTGGACTTTATAGAGAGGCAAGTGAAGATAATGTCAAACCCACTGTTTGGAAACATCCAGGATGCTAAGCCTGTTCCAACTGTCAAGAGCTCAACCTTTGCAAAAACAAGAGTCAAGACCAAGTAGTTTTTGTCAGAAACAGCAGTACGACAAGCTGGAAGAACAAATGAAATAAAAAGAAATGTATCCACTACAAATGCTCACAGTACCTGTTTATTTTGTTACAAAAGTGGTCACACATTGGTGCGATGTCCACAGATCAGGAGGAAAACACACAGAGAAAACATAGTCTTCTTAAAGCAGAAAGGAGCCTGTTTTGAATGCTTGAAAATAGGACACATGAGCAGAGACTGCAAACGTCGGTTGACATGTGATGTGTGTAATCAAACCCATCCTGAAATACTTCACATCGAACAGAAGGACAAGGAAAAGAAACCAGAGCAAATGGAACAAAATGAAAGATCTATTGGATGTAATGCTGTTCTCTCACCTCCTACATGTGGGCATATTGGGGCCGGTGATAAAACTGTATTCTACATTGTACCAGTACAAGTAAAGAGCCACAAAGGGGACACAGTCTTGCAAACTTATGCATTTTTAGATCATGGAATTTCATCCACCTTTTACACAGAAAGCTTGATGAGAAAACTTAACATTACAGGACAAAAGACCAACATTCTTCTGCGTACCATGAACCAAGCGAAGCCTGTTACCAGTCATCACATCTCGGGTTTGGAAATAGCTGGTCTGGACAGAGATGATTTCATCCAACTCTCTGATGTGTTCACACACAAGACCATGCCTGTTTCCAAGTCAAACATTCCTTTACAAAAGGATTTGATACAATGGTCTTACTTGAAGGAGGTACATATTCACGAGATAGACTCCGACATTGACCTACTCATTGGGACAAATGTTTCAAAGGTATTGGAACCTTGGGAGATGGTCAATAGCCAAGGGGATGGACTATATGCCATGAGGACCCTACTGTGGTGGGTCATCTATGGTCCCCTAAGAGGAGATGACAACATCGGGGATGAGACTGGCTGTCCTGCTGCTGCTGTCAATCGGATATCCATTATAAACCTGGAGGAGCTAATGGCCAAACGGTACAATCATGACTTCAGTGAGACAACCAGCAAGGAAAGAGAGGAAATGTCCAGAGAAGAGATTACATTCTTGGACATTATGAATCGCTCAGCAAAGCTGACAGATGGACACTATTACCTGGACTTACCTTTTAAACAAAATCCCAGCATGCCAAATAACTGATGCATTGCAGAGCAGTTTGTCAAGAATGAGAAATTTTATGATGAATATACAACTTTCCTCAATGAAATGATTGACAGTAATTATGCTGAAATGGTCCCAGTGGACCAGCTGAATCGAAGTGATGGAGAACATCCCTCATCATGGGGTGTATCATTCAAAGAAAGGAACCTTAAGGGTGGTCTTTGATAGTGTTGCAGTCTTCAAAGGAACATCACTTAACTGCCTGCTGCTACACGGACTGGACCTTACCAACTCACTCATTGGAGTGCTCATCAGATTCAGGCAAGAACCAGTTGCTTTAATGGCTGACATTAAAGCAATGTTTCATCAGGTCAGAGTATCAGAAAGGCATATTGACTATCTGCGATTCCTATGGTGGCCTGATGGTGATGTGCAGCAGGACCTTGAGACTAAGAGACTAAGGAGTTGGACTTGGACAAGGACAACCTTCCAATGGAGAGAGCACTGGGATTGCAATGGTGCGTTGAAACGGATGTGTTCAAATTCAAAATTGCTGCACAGGAACGACCACACACTAGACGTGGCATCTTGTCCGTGGTTGGCTCTATATACGACCCTTTAGGATTTTTGGCCCCATTTACTCTGCCAGCCAGACTGATTATGCAGGAGCTCTGTAAACGAAAGCGTGGATGGGATGAACACATACCTTAAACCTTCTCTCAGCAGTGGACGGGATGGCTAGCAGATCTCAATAAGTTAAAGTGGATCGGTGCTTGAAACCTACAAGCTTTGGTGAAATTGGATATGCACAGCTGCACCACTTTTCGGACGCTAGCGAAAGTGGCTACGGAACTGTCGCATATCTAAGATTGGAAAACTACAACAAGGAAGTACATGTTGCATTCATTATAGGAAAATCCAGAGTAACACCATTAAAACAAATGACAATTCCCAGAATGGAACTTACAGCTGCAGTCCTAGCTGTTAAGGTTGACACAATGCTGCAAAAAGAATTTCAGCTTCCATTGGAAAAATCCACCTTCTGGACCGATAGCACAACAGTGCTTAAATACATCAACAACGAAAACAAGCGCTTCCAAACATTTGTAGCAAACAGGATCTCTCTTGTAAGGGATGCTACTGATGTATTACCCCTGGAGAGGATTCTTCCAGACAAACCTCCATTTACAGATGTAGGAGTAGACTACTTCGGTCCTATAGAAATCAAGAGAGGACGAAGTCTTGTCAAAAGGTACGGTGTCATCTTCACCTGCATGGCAAGCAGAGCAGTACATCTTGAAGTTGCACACACACTTGACACAGACTCCTGCATCCATGCATTACGAAGATTTATCTGTCGACGAGGTCAAGTTTCATCTGTAAGATCAGACAATGGCACAAATCTCACTGGAGCGGAAAGAGAATTGAGAAAAGCGCTCAACGGCCTGAATCAGGACAAGATTGAGCGTGCTTTGCTCCAGCGATCCAGTGTGGTACTTTAACCCCCCAGCAGGTTCCCATCATGCCGGTGTTTGGGAACAACTGATCCGCATGGTTTGAAAAGTTTAGGACGTTTTTTGTATTCTAAAGAATTATTAAGGAATTAAAAACAGAATGGTTTTATAAAGACCACTAAAAAGGTAAAAGAAAAAATGAAGAAAGACACAAACTAGATAAAAATAATTATAAAACACATTCAGACAAAATTCAGAACAAAATATAAAAAAGAATAACCAATGATTATATTCAGCAACAATAAAATATACGTGGCAGTTAATGCTGACAGCCATGGCATACAACTGCTGAAAAAGAATAAAGGAGAAAGAAGGCAACAGTATACATAATTGAAGTAGTTCACTGACCAAATAAGCTTTTAGTATATATTTATGATTTGAGAGAGAGTAAGATTGTGTTGCAGTATGACAGCTGACATTTGATAGGGAAGTGATGCATATATAAAGGAATCTATATAATATATAGTATTCCTCTAAACTGTAGCAAAAGTCATAATTATATAATAAGTGTAATAATTACTCTCCTTCTTTCTTAAAAAAGGTACAGCTAAAGTCAATGCACTAGGTGGCAGTAGGACACTGCCCTCAATAGAATATAATAGTAGAATATTAAGATGTATTACAAAAGCAACAGTCAAGGTGTAACTTCTTTCCAATACATTAAAGTGTCAGATCTGTCGTCATGGCAGAGCGCTGCTGCTAATGTCTCAGGATGTGAGCGGGCTCTCTGCCACGATTATCCCACAGTGCTGTGTGCTGTGATAAATGGCTGTGTCACTGCCACAGTCTGTCAGGGATTTGCAGGTATACAGGTGGATGATGATTATAGAAGGGATGGTGAGACAAGCAACAAAGAGGATGGGTAGACAGAGACAAAGAGGATGGGTAGACAGAGACAAAGAGGATGGGTAGACAGAGACAAAGAGGATGGGTAGACAGAGACAAAGAGGATGGGTAGACTGAGACAAAGAGGATGGGTAGACAGAGACAAAGAGGATGGGTAGACTGAGACAAAGAGGATGGGTAGACTGAGACAAAGAGGATGGGTAGACAGAGACAAAGAGGATGGGTAGACAGAGACAAAGAGGATGGGTAGACAGAGACAAAGAGGATGGGTAGACAGAGACAAAGAGGATGGGTAGACTGAGACAAAGAGGATGGGTAGATAGACAGAGACAAAGAGGATGGGTAGACAGAGACAAAGAGGATGGGTAGACTGAGACAAAGAGGATGGGTAGATAGACAGAGACAAAGAGGATGGGTAGACAGAGACAAAGAGGATGGGTAGACTGAGACAAAGAGGATGGGTAGACAGAGACAAAGAGGATGGGTAGATAGACAGAGACAAAGAGGATGGGTAGACTGAGACAAAGAGGATGGGTAGACTGAGACAAAGAGGATGGGTAGACTGAGACAAAGAGGATGGGTAGAAGCAGAGGATACCAGGGTGAAGTAAAGAAGAGGAAGAGCAGAGTGAGAAAAGAAAGGAAAGGACAGGATATTTATGTTTCTTTTATATTTAGCAAATAGTGAAAGAGCAGAAGAAAGCTCTCTGCACTTCCATTATAGTCCAACTGAATCCAGCTGAGTCCTCTCTGCTTCCAGGCTCTGGGGACACACTGTCCTCCTGTCTCCTCCTAATGAACAGACAGCATCTCTTTTATTGTCGGACCACAGAGAGAGGCAGGGACATATTAGTGAGGGAAACAGTGGAACTATACCCAGGGCTCTAAAATAAGCCTGGAATGCAAGTGTTTTTTATCTTCAATTTCTTTTATTACTAGTATTATAAGAAAACAGAATATAGACAGAATATTTGTTTTTATCTAAAACTGTCCACCTTTCTAAAGGTGCATCCTTATGTCCTACTCTGCAGTAGGGAAGGATAACATATTAAGTCTCCAAACACGTAATTCAATGATGGTTAGCCAGCTAATATGACAATAGTTAGCTTGCTGATAAAGGTAGCCGCAAGGCTTTCAGTTTGAGAAACAGCCAAAGATCATCTCATTTACAGCAGTACACAAACATTACTGTAACATGAAGGAGTCTGTTTTGCATTGTTTATTATAGGCAATCTTCACAATATTAAGCTTTTTAAGATAAACAGAGTTATTATTGAACATTGATAGAACTCTGTATCTCCTTCAAAGTGATTGTTGGATTGTTGGAGGCTTAAACGGGGACCTACTTCCATTACAGGTCTCCTTGCTGCTTGGACACTGAAATGGATTTATGTAGCGCATTGTCGAGGCAGTGCCTTTTCCTCACTATTGATCCAACAGTGCTCACTGGGATATCCATATATTCATGGGATATCCAAACACTTTACTTTGTAGCCTTTTCCTGATTTGTGCAGGTATGTTACTAACTTCCTTAGAATGCTCATTCAGTTCCACACCTTTCCTTTAGATTAACAGTCTAACCAATGACACTTAAATTTAAGCTATTATTTTATTGTTTAACAGGTGGGGGCATAGTATAAGTCCTTATTAGGGCAATATTTCTCATCTATATATATAAAGATATATATTTAAGCAATAGCTCACGACAGGCCGTGGTATACAGGACTGTCTCAGAAAATTAGAATATTGTGATAAAGTTCTTTATTTTCTGTAATGCAATTAAAAAAACAAAAATGTCATACATTCTGGATTCATTACAAATCAACTGAAATATTGCAAGCCTTTTATTATTTTAATATTGCTGATTATGGCATACAGCTTAAGAAAACTCAAATATCCTATCTCTAAATATTAGAATATCATGAAAAAGTATACTAGTAGGGTGTTCAACGAATCACTTGAATCGTCTAATTAACTCGAAACACCTGCAAGGGTTTCCTGAGCCTTGAAAAACACACGCTTGGTTCAGTAAACTAAATCACAAGTATGGGGAAGACTGCTGATATGACTGCTGTCCAGAGGACCATCATTGACACCCTCCATCAGGAGGGTAAGACACAAAAAGGAATTTCTCAAAGAGCAAGCTGTTCACAGAGTGCAGTTTCAAAGCACATCCACAAAACGTCTGTTGGAAGGGGGAAATGTGGCAGGAAACGCTGCACAACCAAGAGAGATGACCGCAGCCTTAACAGCATTGTGAAGAAGAGTTGCTTCCAGAATTTGGGGGAGCTTCAAAGACAGTGGACTGAAGCTGGAGTCCAGGTATCAAAAGCCACTGTTCACAGACGTGTCCGGGAAATGGGCTACAATAGCCGTATTCCCATGGTCAAGCCACTTCTGAACTCAAGACAACGGAAGAAGCGTCTGACTTGGGCTATGGAAAAGAAGCACTGGACAGTTGCAGAGTGGTCCAAAGTCCTCTTTTCAGACAAAAGCAAGTTTTGTATTTCATTTGGAAGTCAAGGCGCCAGAGTCTGGAGAAAGGCTGGAGAGGAGCAAAATCCAAGTTGCTTGAAATCCAGTGTGAAGTTCCCACAGTCAGCGATGGTTTGGGGAGCCATGTCAGCTGCTGGTGTTGGTCCACTGTGTTTCATCAAGCCCAGAGTAAATGCAGCTGTGTACCAAGAGATTTTAGAGCACTACATGCTTCCGTCTGCTGAAAAGCTCTATGGAGATGAGGAATTCATTTTCCAGCATGATCTGGCACCTGCCCACAGTGCCAAAACCACCAGTAACTGGTGTACTGACCATGGCATTACTGTCCTCGATTGGCCTGCCAATTCCCCTGACCTGAACCCCATAGAGAATATGTGGGGTATTGTGAAGAAGCTGAAAGACACCAGACCCAACAATGCTAATGAGCTAAAGGCCGCTATTGAAGCATCCTGGGCATCCATAACACCTCAGCAATGCCACAGGCTGATTGCCTCCATGCCACGCCGCATTGATGCAGTAATCCGTGCAAAAGGATTCCCAACCAAGTACTGAGTGCATTAATGGACATTTTCAAATATTTGATTTTGTTTTGCTGTTATAAATCTTTTTTTTTTACTTGGTCTGAGGAACTATTCAAATTTTTTGAGATAGGATTTTTGAGTTTTCTTAAGCTGTAAGCCATAATCAGCAATATTAAAATAATAAAAGGCTTGCAATATTTCAGTTGATTTGTAATGAATCCAGAATGCATGACATTTTTGTTTTTTTAATTGCATTACAGAAAATAAAGAACTTTATCACAATATTCTAATTTTCTGAGACAGTCCTGTATATGTATATATATATATATATATATATATATATATATATATATATATATATATATATATATATATATATATATATATATATATATATATATATGTGTATATATATATATGTGTATATATATATATGTGTATATATATATATATATATATATATATATGTGTGTGTGTGTGTGTGTGTGTATATATATATATATATATATATATATATGTGTGTGTGTATATATATATATATATATATATATGTGTGTATATATGTTTTATATATGTTTAAGGTAATATAGGTAAAATGTATCCTCGCCCATAACATCCTCTGCACTCATATTTTGGGTTTTCCCTGTTGGAAACATGGCTAGTTTGCAATACAAGTGAAGAATAAGGAAGTTATTGTGTTTTATTTATACAATGGGATTTAGGAAGTTCTGTTTGTGAGCAGCATCTCTAGAGTATGCCCCCTGGTTACCCAGAGAAATAAATCCATGCCTGTAGTTCTGTCAAATTGTTGAGTTACATACAAATTCTCCCCCCGTACAGTTGTCATGAATAGAGAAATTAGCTATAGAGACCTAAACCGTTTTTGGTACCAGGCTGTGACCATGTTTATTTTTTTTATTTTGAAGCTTCAAGTGGCCATTTGATGAACTGCAGTTTTCGACACGTCCCACAAAGCGCTTTACCTCTCTACCACTCTACCTCCTGAGCCACAACCGCCTGTTGGCTTCACTACTCAGCTCCGGAGGTAGACGCTTGCTTACATGTATTCAGTGGTATTTTTTGAAATATCACTGTTTTTGAATCTGCCTATGTTTCTGATTCTTTGGACCTTTCTCTCTCTTCAAAGAACCATACCTCTCCTGAGCAGAGTGGTTCCCTGCTACCCTTGGTTATCAGAGGTTCAATTATGTCCAGTGCATTGTTTCAAAATGGAAATTGTCTGAAACTTCACTGTTGATTGTATTATTGACTGAAGCAGTGTCTGATTGCTTTTTAAATGTTTTTAAGAACTCTCTCCTTTCTAACTTCATCTTTTCATTTGTACCATGATGCCGGGGAGCATCATGGTTCCATCTCATACAATTATGGTTTCTGCACTAACTCCATCTCGTTGGCAGAAGGGGTCTAAATTAATCTATGTGAAAATTATTAAACTTGAATTTAATCATATTATATTGAATTATTGAATATATATATTTTAACATTAACAGGTCAAGACATTATTACTATGTTTTGTAAACATGTATCATAACAATGCACCTCAATGTGCTTTACAGAACTAGAAAGACAGACGAATGCTGTAGTCCTATAAACACATTCAATAGAGAACTAGCAGGATATCTTTCTCATTTTTTGGCTCACTGAACTGCAGACAACAAGCTTGCAATAATTATCCTCCGTCTATCGACATGCTCGTTACACAGAGTGAGAAGACTGAGGTCTCTATTGTGCAGAGAATGAAGAAACACTTCAGTGAACACGTTCAGTTTTCTTTCCAATAGGCCACAAAGGTCGATGTGTTGATCAGTCCTGAGCTGTCAGCTCCTCGGTAAACAACAAATAAAAGGTTTTATAGACAGGGCCAGTGCTCCCTGCTGTGTGGCTGTGCAGGACACCAGGCTTTGACAACAGCATATTTGCAGTCTGGCAGAGCTCTTGGAACCATCGCTTCTTTTTATGGATGGCAAATGCTTTTGTTTAACTGTGTTGTTTATTAGTGTGAGGTCCGTGCATCCGTTACACTCGGAGAGAGTGAAAGGCAGCATGATGTATTGGAGCAGTGACTGCGTCCTGTGGGGATGTAAATGGTGGCAGTGCTGTATTGTGTTTCTCAGGTTGTTAAATTGGATACATCATTAATCCAGGATTTATCAATGATTGGATGTTGAGCCCTCGAGCTGTAGCTGCAGGTAGAAGCGTGCCTTTGCATCTTTTAATTAAGACTGCACTCCCAATATATCTCTCTCAGTACGCCTCCACCTAATACCTGTGACCAACCCAGGAGAAGCATTAACTTCACTAAGACCTATACACACATGTACATGTATTATGTATATATAAGAGGACTCTCTACTCGTCTATATTCAGTGACGCTGAGCCAAGGCAGAGTTGGACAGTAATACAAACAATATTTATTTGCAGCCCAATGCTGCCTTGTTTCTATGAACATGGAATTACAGTAAACTAGAAGGGCACTCAGAGAGCGCAGACCTCTGGAAAGGCCAATCGGCTCCAAAAGTTAATGAGCTCTTCCTCGTCTTCTCCTCCTTTCCCGTCTATCTTCAGCTGTACTAATAAAGGCCAATTAATTAAGACACAGGGGATCACACTCTTACTGTTTAAGCTCCAGCACTATGAAACACACTCCCCCTCCGTATCAGTGCAACATTATAAAAACATTTGAAAATCCCACTTGCATGGACTGCAATTTATAACCTTGTTATAACTCCAATGGTTTTATATTATATTGTTTTATATTTGGTTATCTTTGACCACACAACATTCTTGCTGTATTTAATGGTAGTGTATTTTCTGTGCACCTGTGAGGCACCTTATAATGTTGTTGACCATGACATCATTTATAAACTACAGAGCACTTACAATCATTATTATTATTATTATTATTATTATTATTATTATTATTATTATTATTATTATTATTATTATTATTATTATTATGTCACATGATGATTTCTAACCCTTTCATTTAATAATTTAGAACCATCTTTGTGCTCTTTACTTTTCAGAATCAGAATCAGAAATCCTGTAATTTTCCCCACGATGGGGAAATTTACATTGTTACAGCAAAGAGTACACAATTAAATAGAATAAAAATACAGTAACAGTAATATAATATAAGTACAGTCACACATGACAGTGTAATTGCAAAAGTCATAAAAGAGAATATTGCACAGGCATTGATAATTGCAATTGTTGTTAGATAAATGCCATCACACGTACCATTGAATGTCTCAAAAGTCTTAAATATAGTTTTTTGTCCCCAGATCAGTTGTGGTCGTACAGCAAATCCATGTGTCACAACTCCAGCCAGCTCCTAACATTCATTGTGTTACTGGCTCTGCCCTCCCTGTCATTTCAGATGCCCCACTCCATCCTGCCCTACAGTAACATTTCCATCACCTGAACTTCTCTGCCTACTTTCTCACCTGCTTCACATTTCCCTAATCAACCTAACCCAGACATGTTTCTTCCCTCTATATTTTTTTAAATGATGCTTTAAAAATACACAAATACTAAATAAAAGACTGGTCACCTCAGAGTGACTTCCTCCTCTTGCCTTCTTGATACACCTATAGAACAGCCAGATCTTCAGCTTTCTATATGTGTTTTTCTCTTTTCTATTAGCAGAACAATTGACAGATATCGCTTGATAAAGTCCAGGGTCGCCCTAACCTTTAGTCACAGCTCACGGACACTCCTCTCAGGCTGCTGTCCTCCAACACATCTGTTACGACTCTCATTTAGCACACACGTCTCATGATGATGACCTCCCACCCATCTGGTGCATGGAGGTAAGAAACTAATATCACACACTGCTTTGACAATGCTATAATCTTGACCTAGATTTTCAGGTTTTCTTATCACCTTCAACAAAGACCCAGACCAAAGCCCTGGACCAACACACAGAACATCAATACAGCACACACAACAATAGATTAGCTGATTAGCATCTTTAGAGAGTCCTAGACAAGCCAACCACACCAATGATTGCTATAATTGATATTACATTAACGAAAACTAGACTGCACTTTGGCCTGCATTGTACAGCAGGCTTGAGTGCATTTGTTTGGATTAGCTGACCGTGCTACTACAGCTACTATTCCTGTGGTTCCTGTTCATACATACACTAACATTTAATACATAAAAAGACAAAGACATTACACAACATTACACAATAAATACACAGAAAGGTCAAAATACAGAAAGGTCAAAATAGCCAGATATAACTAAAAGGAAAAACTGGGTATTGATATAATAACACAAAAAAATCACCCTGCACAATGTGGAAGTGTGGAAGGAATGAAAACATATTGATGATATTACTGTTTTTAATACAATTAACAGGGTTAATCCCCATTTGACCATGATTGACCTAAGCAACCGTCAGATATCAAACTGCCATGAAAACTGTTGAGCATTGTTAATTTCATGACAGTAATTAATTAATACTTCTTCTGCCCATTAGATTTTTTTTATTTCTCATGTACAGGTGGACATGGTGGCTGGATGGTGGCGCTATGTTAGTTTCTGGGGTTACAAAATACATCCGAGGCCTCTCTAATCCACTATATCAGATTTTGGAGAAACACTGTTATAAAATACAAAGAATAAATCTAACGGTCAAGTAATTTCTTATTTGTTTCTATGTGGTCTGTAGTAAACCGAATGGCATTAGACATAATTAAAATACTGAAGCTGATGAGCTCCACCCGCAGCACAAGAACAGTGGTGCTGTTTATTTTCCATGTCTTCTACATGAATCAACAACTGGTGAGGATTATATATATTACATTGAAATTATTATAATTTCAGGTGGCAAGTCTGCAACCATTATTAATATGTACTTCTTATGATTTACAGGTGTAGCGATGGTAACTAATGGAGTTGGGGCTTGGCAAAGAGTCAATTAATAAGACCACCATTGAAGAAAACTTGGATTTGGATACCTGCCTTTTTTTTCTCATTCTTTGTTCATGCCATTCTTTTGGAATTGTGTATTTAGCTGTAATTGTCAAATCGACAAGAGCAAAAATTGAGGAAGATGTTTAGTTATTTCCAAACAGGAAATCAAAAATCATGTGACCCTTGCAAATGAATAATTTTAATTAATTAAACACCATGAAGTCATTTATGACAAAGAGTATAATTCTTACAGCCGTGTCTCATGAGCAGGAGGAGGACAGAATTCCAGTGCTCAGAATGACCTCAGCAGCTTGTCATGTTCACGTCGGATACAGCTATGTGTTGGCCTGTTGTCCCACACTCTGATGCTGTTATTAATGCTGTGATTTATTGGCCTGTGGGTCAGTGCAGGTTAAGTGCCTCGGCTGAGGGCAGGAGAGCTGTGATCTGAGATGCATTCCAATGTGCAGAACCCGTCTTGCCTCCAACAGGGATGTGCAGCCTGCAGGTTTACTTTGCCCTGTGGAAGAAGGTGTTAAATGGGATCAAGAGTGAGTGCTGTGTGGCAGCACATCCATTCACTGTAGTGCCTATGCATATTTAAAAACAGACTGGTACTGTAGTGCTGTTTAGGTGCTTTCAGATTCAAAACAAAGCAAATTGTCACTTGGGAAAATTTGACTGCAGCACTACTCGTGCAAGCTGCGTTTGTATGCTACAGACAGCTATTGTTATAAAGGTATACATGTCCTGTACGCACCGAGTGTGTTTGTGTCTAAGCTTTTCTCAATCTGCATCCTTGTGTGTTCACATTTAACCTAGAACTGCCCAAACTGTTCACATCAGCCTGTGGCGATGGCAGAGAAAGGCCCACAACTGTTATTATGTCACCAAATATAGTTGAAAATCTGCACGTTTTTAGATGTGAGGACTTGCTAATTGCTTCCATGATATAACTCCTTTTGGAAGACAAACTTTGGTCTCAGAGTTTACATCTCTTATTTGTTGCTGCCAGATTGGAATTGGCCAATGCAGTTGAAAACTTTGAAAAACTTTAACATGAAGTTGAATGTCCCTTGAGTTAAAAGGATTTTGTTCACTCCAGTTGTCCAATTGCAACCTTCTTTGTAACCTCATGTTCCTGCGACTTCCAAAAAAGTAACTTCACACCTGGCATACTGTTGTGTCTCATCAGTTATGTTAACTGTATTCATGTTCATGTTTAGTGTTTAGGTCAGGCTTTTGTTTAGTTTCATGTTAGTCTGTGGTTGTCATGTGCACTTTGTGTAGTTAGATTCACTCATGTCTAGTCTCGTCGTGGACTTCCTGTTTTATTTTATACTTTCCTCTTGTCCCTCTTTCCAGATCCCTTTACTTCCTTCCTTGGTGTGATTGTCTGCCCTGCCCCTGATTGTTTCCACCTGTGCCCTCTCACCTCATGTTTAAATATACAGCCCTTCAATTTCATTTTCAGTAGATAGAGAACCTATGGAAAATGGAACCTATGGTATGGAACATAACACTTATAAACTATAACACTTTTAAAATAATAATATTATTTCTCATCAAAAACAAAAGTTACATTTCAGGGCAGAAAAAAAACAATGTACCACACCCACCCACTTCCGTTTGGCTGCTACAGCCTTTTTTTGACTACTTTCCAGTTGTGCTGGGTGAAAGTACCATCCTACAGTATCTGTGTTCACAAACAAGGCAAATAATTTCTAAAGGAAAAGCAGAGACACCATAGACACACTCCATAGTAGCTGGTGGTGGCGGCTGAAATTGACTCCAATAAAACTGCTTGAAGTCAGACTTCTCAATGTAAGTTTCAGGGCACGACTTTTAAAGCAGAAGAGCTGCCACTGTCATTTGGCAACACTGTGTGTGTGGCTTTGACAAAAGTTGGTTACGGTCTATGCCGCTGTGCTCAGAACGTGAACCATTGTGCAGCACATGCCTGGAAATTTGACTGGCACAGCTTCGGCTGTATCTAAAACTGTTCGGCCGAATAGTTTGGTGCATCTTTGCTGGCATATTGTCATTATGATTCCCGTCCCGTCCTCTCCTGTTGACTTTTTTCCCCGTCCTGTCCCAGCCACGTGATGAATAGAGACATTGACTCCAATGCTGTGGAAGTCCCACGGGAATCCTGTTATCCGATTCCTGAAAGAACGTCCGCCTTTAATGCCCTCTCCATTCTAAATCCCTCCTCCAAACATCTTATTGGTTGATAGTTTCTCCGACCAGCAGAAACGGCCCTCAGTGAGCACCAGACTTGTTCGACTCAAAGATCCTGCCAGTCATTCAGGGGTCTGGAGCCACGCAATTGCTCTGTATGTAAAATAAGCTCTGTGATAAATATGATCACACCCTTAGTGTATAGAGAGGATTGAGTCTGCAGTTAATGTTCCAGAATGTACACATTGTCAAAATGAAGCAAGGTACTGAAATGCATTCTTATATCTTCCTCGACTTTGCTTGTTCTACATAGCAACAGTGGCATTCAAACCAATGCATGTTACAGCAGAGAAATAAGCTCTTCAGCGATAACACAATCACTATAACCATGAGAAATAGAGAAGCCAGAAATAGCTGCACAGGTTCTGCCGCATGCCCACAGACAGCCAGGGAGATTAGAGTGTGTTTTATCGATGCACTGCAGATCACATTAACGTTATTACATTCAACGGAAATGAGCAGAGAGAACGATAGAGGAGAGAGACGAGCTGGAAGGGAGGGGATGGAGATGGAAATGGGTGAGTGCAAATGAGACAGTGGATGGATAGGGAAAGTGGAGGACTGAAATAGAGCAGAATGAGCCACAAACAAGTGTGAAAGAAATAAGGGGAAAGTTAGCGTGATGGAGGTGAAAGGCAAACCTTGTGTGAATGAGAACCTGCCACGTTAATAAGGAGAAAGTGAAATGTGAGGAAGGAGAAGATGACACGTTAGTATGAGGATGGCCCTCATACAGAGCAGTCAGATGGTGGTCAGCTCCTGCTGCCCCCACAGCACACAATGAACCGCATGGATGAACCCATGACTGTTATTAAATTCAACTAGCCACAGTGCCAAAGCCGTGGAGGCTGCACACAAGAAGTTAAAGATTAATCTCTGGGGAATGTTTGGGGTGAGGGCCAAAGAAGATGGTGACATGAACTCAATGCAGGACACATAAAGCGTGTGAAAAAGGCTAAAATGGCAAAAGGCCTTTAAAAGTGTTCATATCAGCTCATACAGGAATAAACAAATGTAATTTGTGCAATTCAATATAATACAATTAAACCCTATAATAATATTTTGTAAGTTTGCAGTTTCGTCCAATTGTGCTCGCAATATTTCTACACAAAAAAAGAAATCACTGTTCTTTTCTTTTTTCTTAATCTTGTGATTGGGAGTGCCAATAATATAATCAAATACGGAAGAATAAAATCACAAGCCTTTCCGATTGTTGTCATGAAATGAATAAACCCAGGGGCCTCAAAGAAGAACCCAACTCACCCAACATCAAGAAAAAACAAAGCATTGTCTTTGCATAGAAACTAACCAATTACCAATATTTGTAGTGCTTATAAATATTTTAAATATAAAAACATTCAAATAATTATAAATTAATAAAAATGTAAAAAATAATTCTAGATACAATTAAAGATAAAGAAAAATAATTAAATTGAGAAGAATCTGTCAGTCTTGATTTTTGTATATCCTGTTTTATTTTGAAGTGTTCACTCCCCCTTATGTCATGTCTAGTTGTACTTCCTGCCTGTGTGTTTTCCCTCTGTGATTGTTGATTTGTTCCTCCTGTGTCCGTCCACCTTGCCCTTGTGTTTTAGCTTCTCTCCCCAGCTGTGTCTCGTTACCCTCGTTTAGTGTCTGTGTTTATATATCCCTGTCTTTCCCAGTGTTCCTTGTCAGATCGTCATCTAAGTGTCACCCTTGCAGATGTCTCCTCGTGCTTCCTCATGCTCCCCGTGTCATCCTGGTTCGTCTTTTCAGTTTACTGTTTACCTTTTGTATTTTGTAAGCTTTTTTGAATACAGCCTTCTTTTTGTTAATCTCCTCGTCTGCCGTCTTGCATTTGAGTCCTCACCTTTTCGCTACCGTGACAGAATCAAGACCAAATAAACTCCAAATATTTGTATGGTACTGTTACCATCTGATCAGGTCTCTCTTGAGAATGAGACCCTGTCACAATGAGATTTTACCTGTATAAATAAAGGCAAAATAAAATAGCTATAAAAGGTGCAAATTGTTATTTTTACTTTTGTCAAGATCATAAAATAATCACTCAAGAATTGATGTAGTCTGGGACCAAAGAAGTGTGACATCTGTCACGTTGGTCTGCAATATTTAGATAGATTTCAGATAGTCCAGCTTTTGAAAGATATCTGTGGAACACCTTGACTTGTATACGTTCCAGCCAGGCACACGGTGTGCAGGATCGTATTCAGCACACAGCTTTGTCCCACCACTGATCTGTACAATCTAACCCCAGTTCTTGCTTCCAAGCAATTCTAGTTTTGGCAACAGAATGGTTGTCAAAAGCAATGTTGCTCATATATCTCTATCTTTCTTATACATATTTCTCCCTGCAGCGGCCAGACTGTACAATCACCACGGCCCCATGGTAGACCCACACCAAGAACAGACTATTCCACCACTGTGGTGCAATATTCTCTTTTTATAATTTATCAACTTTACTCAACTTTCAACTTGATCAACTTTTATTTATCAAATTTATTTGTGTACTCGCCACTTTACTTAATTTGTTATTTTGCTGTAACAAGGTATATTTCCCTGTTGTGGGACTAATAAAGGATTTCTGATTCTGATTTGAGTTTATCACTGCCCTTATCTTTACCATATGTACACTTCCATTTGAGAGTGTGTTGGCCCTGATGGTCTTCTCAGAGCTCGTACTCTGCTGTTCCCAAAGAAACAAACCAAGGTCGGTCAAATTTATTTGGAAAATAAATGTCATAAACTTGACTTTGTGAGCTGAGTAGAGGAGAGCAGGGGGAGGTGTTGGCGGATGTGTGTATGAGGAAGATGAGAGGAAGGTGAAAATAGGAGAGGGTGTGGAAGAGCAGATCAGGATCTGGAGGGACAGACAGTTTAGACAGCAGGTGTGTTAGAAAGCAGCGGTTGGTCATATTTCACACTCCAGTTCAGAGCAGATGGGGGAAGGGGGCAGCCCTGATTCCATCACTGTTTCTCTAGTGGCTGTGTGTTATTGTAAAATCTGCAAAATGAACACAGCTATAATCTGCGTCAGAGGAGTCAGCGGTCTGTTGACATCATGCACTGCCTATAGTACGTTGTCTCAGGCTTGTGTTTTGCGGCGCAATGTGTGCTGTTGTGTGTTATGTGTTCTGCTCACCATCGGGAGAGCTGGACACTGCTGCTGATGTACTTAATGTTCTGCAATATATGAACAAATGCAATTTGGTGTAAAAATGTAGCAAATTTGTCTGGAGGTTGCACTCCATGGTGGAGTGATAAAAGGATTACTGCACTGATTAAATAAGACTGCTGCATTCAGCTAAGAAGGGAGGTGGGGACAAGTGGAACAAGGCTTTGTGCTTATTGTTCTCTGTGTTCCACCTTTTCAATGTTTAAAAACACACCTGTACATTATATAAAGAGCACAATGGGATACACATAATGGGAAAGAACGCTCTCCTGGGACTCAGTAATGCACACAAAACCACTTGTTGTCGCTGCGGCTGAATCACTTGTAGCTGCTGAATCACTTGCATCAGGACAATACAGCCTTCACTGTCGCGTCAGATCTTTGATTTCATTTTCTTTTAACTGACCCTGTCTATGAGCCATCGATCCATCTTGTCAGTTGACCGCGGCTCAAATTGACCGCGCAGATCATTTATGGCGTAAGATCGCCACGCGCAGCACCAGCAGTAAACCTAGGGAAAACAATGAAGTAAATTACAAATCATTCATAACCGTGTGTACAGTTAAATGCAATAGGCCTAATTGTTTCAAAATCCCACGGCACACCGTTTGGGAACCACTTCTCTAGTCTATACTAGTCATTTTCAAACATGAGAAACACTTTAAACTTATAATATATTAATTTCAAATGTGACATTTTACCAATATTCTTAACATTATTCTTAGTATTTAATATTTATATTACATATTGATTATATTAATTTTGTATTTAAATTCTTATATTATTGTTCTTATCATTAGGCTGCTATATTATGTTATTATAAAAACTCAAATTCTCTGAGATTGAAGTTACATAATAACATTTCTAAATAATAATAATAATATTATTAAAATTATTTTTTGTTGTTGTTTTTACCTCCAATTTCCCTAATATGTCATGTATCGGTGTCATAGACTGCAGCCAATCAGAACGTCAGACATTAATTGGTGTTAAACACAGCAGCATCAGAAATGCCAAACAATTTGTGGCGCTGTTTTTATTCAAGCAGCACTTTATCGCTCAGCAAAATAAAAATAAAAGTCTAAAAACACACACAGTTGCCTGAACACGGGTCAGAATCTATTCAGAATTTGGTTTATTGCCAAATACATTTACACATACAAGGACTTTGCCTTGTCTTTTTTTCAAATCTCAGATTTAACAACATAGCAGAGCCTATAAAACAGGGGGGAACCATGTTTCCTATCAAGGACCATTTCAATGTTTACAAAATCCTTCGAGGGCCATACTAATTATTGAACTCATAGCCTCTGCTAATATTTTTTAGACACAGCCCATTCATTTCACCTTTCTTTGATGCTATGCAGAAAAAGCTACTTTTTCCTCCATGTATCTTTCTGTTTTATCTTTCCATGTTTTTATGTTACGCTCTGGAGAGACCTGCTTGCTGGGCCAAACTCCGCCGAAGAGTATTAACTTTCTCCAAACGCACTCGTCCTTGTCCAGTTTGGCATGTTTCGTGCAGCCACACAAGCTAGACGCACTGACCTTTTACTTCCACTAAGAAATAATCGTTTGTCCATTTCTCCTGGAAAGTGCGACATTCCGTATCCACCTTTCTCTGTTTTACACTCGCCATGCTGCCTTCACTGATGTCTGTGACAGTCTTGTTTAATATTGAAGTTTTTTGACATGAAGTGACCACGTGACGATACGTTCCGCTCGTGTTGTGTTCAAGGACCCTGGAAAGGCCAGGGAAAACAGTCAGTCGCCCGTTTTATTCTATTGCTTTTTTGCGTGTGTTTATGAATTACCTCGAGGTCCAGATCAAATGGTCCGGAGGTTCCCCCCCCCTGCTATAAAACAAACGCCCCCCAAAAACACATGAACGCCCCCCTTTCTAAAATATTGCTTCCAGCTCCCCCCGATGTTCTCTGAACGCCCCCTTTGAGAACCTCTGGTTTACAGCTTCCTGAAGTCTTATTGTCACAGTGAGATTGCCAGGTTGGGCACCATTGTGCTGTACAGAGACTAAAACCTGTGCTCATTGAGTTGTGTCACTTCGGCTTTTATACAACATGTTCATCAGTCAAGTATACATTGTTTGAGCTGCTTCCAGTTTTTATGCTAAGCTAGGAAAACCATGTACAAAGAAACCCCCATTTCAAGTTTAATATGGATTTATAGGGATTAGTCAATTTCACCTAAATGAAATTAAAGTAACAGAGGGTTTGCATCATGAGGCAATGGTTGATTTAAAAGTACATATACAGTATGCACAGTTTGGCCATTATGCACCTTTTTTTGGCTGTAGTTCAGTCATAAATTGTTCATTTAATTTCACAACATTGTATATGGGAGTATTTTTCATGCCTCCACTCAAAATGAATTAGATTATATATTGCTGTATAACTGTTGAATATCAAACCTTTAAGAACTGTAAGTGTCTTTCAATGTCACCATGCTTTTGTTGCTGGAGAGAATTCTGTAGCTGTTGTTTTTCTCCGAGTTGAGTGGTAATGTTTAGCTCCCACACCAGCTCATATGTATCTTTGCCTGCAGTGATCTTGGCAGCCTGTTGAGCCAACTGTGGTGCCCTGCAGTGATCTAGCAACATGCACAGCCAAACATGCTGCCCTGTGTGACTTGGCAACCAGTGTGGCCAATCAGGGCACCCTGAATAATCGATTGAAGCCTTACAGCTTCCGCGGAAGTCTCGCCTTCGCAGTTGCCCGCAATGCCATTCAGCAGCAGAGTGCCAGTGGAAAAGAGCTCAAAAACTGACCTCAAAGTAGCACAAAACTGCCCTCTTCCTGGTTATATTCCAATTTTTTTGGATCTGATTTTTAATGCAGGATATTTCTATTACTGCAATGTTAGTAATGAGAATTAACTGCTCTACATGCAACAGACGAGGATCTCTTCTTTTAAGTGCAATACATTCTGGGAATTGGTAATAAAGTAAGATGTGTTTTCTGACTGGAACTCCATGCCCTGGATGTTTCCCTCATCTCATCCTCACTTTGAGCCCATGCTTTATTTTAGAACAACCCTGAAGGCTTACTGCTGAGTTGGAGACGGAGAGTCCATGAATATCAGATGCCGCCTGCAGCTCCTGAAGTCCTATCAGGATCATCACACAAGCAAGCACTTAAACATTCCTACTCCTTCATTTACCCACACCACTTTCTAACTGCCTTTGTTTAAAACTCTTAGCTGGAACAAACCCAGCCACCTTCATTATGTCATTAACAGATGTCACCACAGCCGGCATATGTGAGGCGTCACGGTCTATCGGGAGCGTAAAAAGCACTTCCTGTTTTTAGGAAGTCACTGTGTGAAGCCAACACAATCCGGTGATTAAGGTTTCATCGTAATTCACCTCCCCTGGCAACAAGATAAGTTTAATTTAATGGCTGTGTCGTAAGCAGTGTTTTCATACAGCAGGTCCCCCTTGAAGAGGAGAGATCAGCAGTACAATCAGCAGCTCAGGCTCAGCTGGAAGGAGAATGAGGCTCATGGTTACTATAACACTTTTCATCTATTTCCGATTGGTTAAAAGAAAAAGTTCACACACAGCAAAAAATACTGTGGTAGCCTAAACAGCCATACATAAATGATATGTAAGATGTTTGGTGTGGTAAAATAAAAATCACATATTTGATACTGATGAAAACATCAACTAATCCTCAGGCTCCTGAAAATCTTCAAAACTCAGTCAGGCCAAAAAGTCACTTTACTGCTTTAACACATGAAAGCTTTAAACACAGCTGTGGCTGCTCCTCACATGGTCCTGATAATCAGACTGAAGTGCCATTTTATTTCATTTTGATTGATTTATCCGGATTGTGTTCATGTTAGTTATTTCTTGTTGGGATGGGTTTTTTTGTTCAGTTTGTTTAGTTAACCAATCAGTAGCAAGTGACATATTCATTCCACCAATGTCATATAAACTGTGGTAGTGGTTGCTTGCAGCAGTTCACTTCTTTCATGACAATTAAAAAACGTTTAGGGGTCGCTATTCCAGTTGACTTAAAACAATCTTTACAACTGTCAATATCATTCTGGCTTCATTTCTGTGGCCAGTTTTACATCCCAACGAGCTATGCAGGTAATCCTGCCTGCAGAGCTCTGATTGGTCAACTGTTCCTCCAACAATCAACGAGCACAGCACCAGACCTGTTTCAATGATGTGGGCATCAATTCAAATCAGGAACCAAGCTATTTGTGTAGTATAGACGTTTGCGTTGCTAGGCAACAGCTTGGCCATCCACATACACTGCAACAGGAAATAAACTGGAACACATTTAGAATGTTCACAAACGAAATGGTCTAGAACCGTGCCGTTTAAAGAGAGAGGTACGACACTGTTCATGTAGCGCTCTATAGTTCCAAACAGGAACTATTACATGAGCGGGACAGACAGCAGCCATTATATTTGTTAATACTTACTCATAATGATTACTTGATTGCTTGAGTTATACTCAAGGAAGTTTTTCCTTGTGTGGTGTGAGGGTCTAAGGACAGAGGGTGTCATATCCTGTACACCAGGGGTCACCAACCTTTTTGATACTGAGAGCTACTTCAAGGGTGCTGAATAATACGAAGGGCTACTTGTTTGATACAAACTTCCTGAATAACATCGTTCACCTTTAATGATAATATTATCATTAATAATAAATATTCATATATGTGAAGAGACTGTCTGATCACATGTTAATGTTAATTATTCCTCACAATAATTATTAATGATTTACCATGGTAGGAAACAGATATATTTAAACATGCAACATTATTTATTTATGTTCTCACATCTCTGATATTTTTGTAAATATCTTTATTGACAGTTTTGTATGAATGAGCACATTTGAAGCATTTTTTTCAAAATCACACCGGTTATATTTTAGTACAAAGTATCATTTCTGTAAAAAAAAAAAAAGGAAATCACTAACTGTGACATCTTCAAATCATATCCTGTTTGTACAAACACTGACTTTGTAACATCGAGGAGAGTGGAGATGACATCGGAACCTTTCTTCTGGTCTTAGAACAGTGTTTTCAATAACCATCATTGCACCTTTCAAGACCTCTCCGTCCGAAAAGGCTTTCTTGTTCTTTATTTAAAAATGTGCAGCTCTAAATGAAGCTTCTGATGCTTTCTGTGACTTGTTCACCGGCCTCGTGAACAGAGACTGCTGCTGCCCAAAGCTGCCTTTAACTCCTGGCATGTTCTGCCCGCAGTTATATATATATACCGTATATATATACATACAGTATATATATACCGTATATATATATATACATACAGTATATATATACCGTATATATATACATACAGTATATATATACCGTATATATATATACATACAGTATATATATACCGTATATATATACATACAGTATATATATACCGTATATATATATATACATACAGTATATATATACCGTATATATATACATACAGTATATATATACCGTATATATATATACATACAGTATATATATACCGTATATATATATATATATATATATATATATATATATATATATATATATATATATATATATACATACAGTATATACTGTATATATATATCGTATATACATACGGTATATATATACTGTATATATAGGGAGTGGCAGAGGGACTTTTTAGAGGGAAGGGGCCTGTTCCCATAACGTAGAATACATTTACAGTAGCTTATCTATCCTGTAATATTGTCTAGTGTGTCTATGGTCATAATGTCTCGCACCCTAATGTTATGTTAAGATATAACACTACTCGTGAATATAAAATTCAACTTTATTGTCACTGCCCAAAGAACATGTACTGAGACAACGAAATGCAGTTTAGCATCTAAAGGCTAACCAGAAGTGCAAAAACATTAAAGTGCAGAGCAATGTACAGATTATAGAATGAACTGTAAAGTATAGAATAAATACAGAATGTAGAATAAATGGTAAGTGGGAGATATGAATCAACAATGGCACTGATATAAGTAGGCTACGCTAGATATACTGTATAACATTACAGTATGAACACTAATCAGTATTGAGATGTAGCCTGTATTCATATATAACTAATACGGTCCCAACTACGTGTTGCTAACTTGAACATAAATCTAATAATTGAAGAACCAACAAACGCCAATAATGGCAATTAACTTGAAGTAAATGAAGGTCAACTAACAATTACACCGTTACATTACATTTGGTTAAGGTAATGATAGCTAGCGAAGTGTTGCTAACTTAACATAATGAAATTATAATCTAACTAACGTTAGATATTATTTTACGATAAACATTAAATAAAGCTGGCTTTGGATTGATGAGATCAGCTAATGCTTTAACATTAGCAGTCCTTTTCATTAGCTCCCCACTAAGTGCGTTTGGGAATCACTGAAAATAAATGGGGTTCGATGCGCAGAACTGTCCAGTGTTTGGATTGGTTCTCTGGCTTTTCCGATTGCAATAGTAGTCTACGGGAGTGTCGTAAGTCTCTCTTTCAATGGCACTGGTCCAGACCATTTCACCAGTGGAAACCTAGATACTGACCAGCATGCTGTACAACTGTGCTCTAACCGTCAGCTCTACTCTCCCAGCTGTTTTTTTTTTTGTGTTGGCACTGTTATCAACATGCCTGACATTCGTCTCTGGAGCTCTGCTGCAAGCTGCATGCCAATGTGGTTTCATGCAACCAACCCTGACGGGACTCAGTTTTGACGGACAGTAGGGACAGCTTGTCCTTTTGTTTATACAATACAAGAGCCAGTCTTGTTTTCATTGTAATATTGCCACATTAACCTCATTCAAATCAGATAATCTGTTAAAGTGGGTAGATATGATCAGTGTCATTAAATGATTAATGAGAGGAGGAGAGAAGACAGACACTGAATATTTTAAAGATAGTGAAATCTAGGTTGTAGGTTTACAGATATATATCTTTGGTCAAATGTGAAAATCTTACAAAAACGTACCAACAAATCCTCAAAAACAACAAATAAGGTTGTTTGTCATCATTTGTCAAAATGACCCAGGATGATTGTTTGTCAGTGACAGTTAACTTGTTGCAATGCTATTTTGCTTTATGGCTTTTGACAGCCACTTATCAGGAAAACATAAATATAGGTCAACAAAATAATCTTTGTTTAAGTTCTATTTGGTTGCTCTGTCACTTTCAACCATATCACACATTCTTCAGCAGATGCAATGTGCTCAGTTGTTGAACTTGGGAAGCTTTTTATTTAAAATGATATATTCACATTTAATATATATATCTTATTAAAATTGTATATTACCGTCAGCTCTTAGTCTCATGGAATGTCAACCTGTGCATGAACAGACAGACAAATCTCTGTTGAAGAAAGTTTTAGGCAACATTTAAAAAGACACGTGCATTGTTTATTGTGTATTCAGCAAGGCTAGAATACCAGCTAGGCAACCCTCGGGGGCCCTTGGTTGACTGTGTTTGTGCTAAGTTAATTCAATTACCAATAAACAGGCCCTGCATTGTTATGTAATTTGTATGTTGTGTCTTGTAGAGGGGCCCTGAGTGTTTTAGTATTTCATTATTGACATTTATACTGTGCTCACATAGTGTGTATTCCCAATTTTAATTTTAGACACAAGACAGACACTTTGCCAACAGAGATAATGGTATTGTTGGGGAAGGGGGTCAACAAGGGCCCACGGCTAATGTTTTCCCCGGGGGCCCTTAATACGACCCTGCTGTCCTGGACTCAGTTTTGCTTTGGTCTTTTTTGGACCTGGTCTTGACTCACATTCGACCGGCCTGTCATGGGTTTGAGCTGGAAGTGTGATGTCTTGAGTGCTGCCATGCATACATAATGTGCATGTTACAGTACATAGATTAGAAAGTAGCTTCATGCAGCTGCACTGCAAAGAAACTGGAACACAGCAGAAGCGTAAGATATAGTAACATGTCACATGTGATAATGTTGGAATCTACCCTGCAGGGCTTTTGTGCTTGTGCAAATATAGAAATGTAAAAACTTGGTTAGAGAAAGGAGAAGGGAGAAACAGAGACAGTGAGGAGAAGAAATTTGACCTGTCAGTTTATTTCTTTTCTTTTTTTTTTATTCCTTAACATTGTTCAAAATATCATTAGAGTTCATTTCCGGGGCAGAAATATTCATTCAAGTGATCACTATTAGTTAGTTTTACACTAATCAGGAGGAAACATATGATATCACTGTGTAATACACCCTTATACTGAACAAATGAATGAATATATAAACAAGACTGGATTACCGACTGGGCAAAGTTAGATATGCACAGAAGTTAATGTTTAGCAGATTTGTTCAATATGAATATTTAGCAACTTTGTTATGTTAATAAAACAACCCTATCATCAGACAAACATTGATATTAGATGATTCTGCAAACATTACTTTCAAAGACAATTTTTTAGAATACATTTTCTCTTCAATATCTTCTCATTTAGATTACAGCAGGGTTAATGATCGTTAAGGTTTGGTAAAGCTTAGGCAACTAAACTACTTGCTCAAGGTGACGAAAAGATTGCAGTTTCAAAAAATCACACATTGCCTATTAGTTCTCTTTTTAAGATAAAGTCTCAGCGAATATGCATACTGCGGTCTACTGCATGGTTGGATACGCTACGGTTACCCACCACCCCGACCCACAAAACTCACTCTCCGCTCTGTTGCATTATGGACACAATGCGTCCTGCATTGGCACTGAATGTAAATCCTGTGCTACCAGCAAGAACTAATTCCAAGGGATACGTTATAAACCGGGAAGTATTACGCTTTTCACAAAATGTTTTGATGAGACCCTCAACCTCAAATACCAGCTGATATTATGCTCACATTTTACATAACCTTAAACAAATGTATATTTATCAAATTGTCTCAAACTAACTGACATCCAGCAAACCTGGGGCAGAGAACTATTCCAGAAAATAAATGTTTGATTCAGGTACTCCGGGTCAAAGTTGAGAAAGCATGTCTGGGGTCTAAATAACAGTTTTGCCCAGCATTCCTCTCCGCAGGTTAATTCGGCACTGTATATGAATATACTCATATCTGTAGCAAATCACGCCTTGTACAATTTGTAGCACATAAATGACTTTCACTTCAAGAGGAAAGCTGAACAGCATTATCCTAAACTCTTTAATTGTATTCATTGAACACCAGCAGCTCTGCTTTTATCAGTGTTCCATTTTACAAAATTAGACTAGTATTTGGAAAGCCAGAATCAGTTATTAGCTTTGTTCAAAGTGTTATTCAAAGTGTTTGAGGAGCAATATGTCCAAACGGATCAGGAGGCATAATCCCAGTTTCATGTCCAGGTTTAACAAGATGTGTGTGCTGAGCTGTCTCTGGACTCACAGTAAACAACATCATAGTTTGATGATAGAAATGAGTTGGAGCTAAGGGATGTGATACATGCCTCTCTTCTCCAGCAGCATGGATAATCATAGAGAGATGGCAAAACAGATGCTGGAAGAGACACAGAGAGATACATATCAACCGACCCAAGAAAAAATGAGAGCCTGTCAGGTAGAGAGCTGTGCCTGGAAAAAGCAATAAGATGGAGCAGATAGAGACAGACATTATGCTGCACCACCAGACATGAGGAAAGAACAGCAGAGGCTATGTGGCTCCTGGAAATGAGAAGAAAGAAAGAAAATAAATGATAATGAAGAGAGAGGGATCAGAGTCAGCCCACCGCTGTACTGTTACATTATTGAAGATACACTCAGCACACACACACACACACACACACACATAGGGACAAAATGGAAGGCATTCCTTCTCTCAGGAAGTCAGTAATGAAGAAATGTGTAAATGTAGGAGTATGTGGGGGAGAGGCAGAGCATGATTCATTGTGGCTCAATAAGATCTTTGAAATGTGGTTTGCAAAATTAAAAGATTGTATTGGGTTATGAAGAAGACAGCAATTGAGGAACAGAATAGATGTTTTGTTGTTTTTTGTTTTGATGTTTTTCTTTTTTAAGATTTGTGCCATCATGACAACATAACCTCAGCTATTAACTACCTGTGTAATCATCTTTTCATGTGAGAATTACAATGCCCACCCTGTTTAGGATAACATACATACAGTATTTTGCAAATAGCATAATAACATATCTTAATAGTAATTAATTATATATTTAATATATTAAACTCATGCAGGATATTAAAAGCATAGATAATTTTTCAAAATACTTTTTTATTTTGACAAAATAACAATTATACTATTTGTACTAATAATAACATGACTAATACAATTTTTTTTTTTTTTTAAATATCTCTCCTTCTTCAAAGTGTCTCAGTACCCACATCATGCTAATACAACCTCCTTAATAAGTGTGAATAATTGTGAACAGCATGTGTTAACAAGAACATTGCAAAGGTGCACACTACGTGCTGTTTAACGTTAGTTATAAAAGATTACGTCCCTGTTATCACTGTTCCCTTGGAAGACTGGATAGAGGAGATCTTTGAGATGAAAAGTGCAAAGTACATGACGCTTGTAGACGAGTGCCAAAGCAGGGGATGGAGTTCTATCGAGGTCGGGTGCAGAGGCTTCGCAGGCCAGTCACTCTGCAGTGTAATCAAACTCCTTGGTCTCAGGGCTGTACCTCAGGGGAGCAATCGAGGAGATCACATAACTACCGTACAGAGATTGCATAGCAGATAAAGTGGGGTGATCCGTGTGCCAGAAAAGCTACTTGGACACAAATTGAGGCGTAATCAACCCCAGCTGGGTCATCTGGTATCCTCACTGGATGACCTTAGGTAACCACTTCTACTTACTATAAAATATTGTTATCAGCCTTACAGAGTTTTAAATTTCAGTTAACAATTTAGGGGCAAATAATTGTTTTAAAGAATAGTGACCGAGCTATGTAGTGAGTGGGGTACTGCTCTCTGTTTTTAAATGACTTCAAACATATCTTTGGCATTTCTGGATTACCTTATTTGTTACTTAATCGCAAAATATATGCCAATGTAAATATGCAGTGGCAGTTTGTGGTGTAGGCAACAAAGCCATTTTTCTAAGGTGCAAATGTGTACTGGGAACACAGAGTAAGGGAAACATTTGGCTCTCAGTTTGCCAAGGGCTCCAAAGATCTAGAACCAGGAGCACCAATACATCTGCAATACGCTAAAATTAAAGTTTGGTTAAGTCATTAACACAACTGCATTATTATTATGGGGCCAACTCCCCCAGCACCCCAGACTATCATGGGCCCCAAAGGCCTCAGGCCTGCTGCTTGGCAGCTAGCTTTTGGTAAATTGATAAATTGTTAATGATTTGTTGGGGAATATGCACCACAAAATCACAATATAACTATGGCTTAAGGCGCTTCCTGCATTTTTTCCTCGGTGCCCTGCATAGTGTAGGGATGTATCCAAAACCGTTATTCTGGAAAGCACAAATAATACGATGGAAACAGATATTAAAAATAAAAATAAAAGAGAAACAGAGAGACAGAGTGAGAGAGAGAGAGAGAGAGAGAGGGAGAGACAGAGAGAGAGGGAGAGAGAGAGAGAGAGAGATGAAAAGTACATGAAGTGGAAATGTAGTGTATTTCATAAAAAAAATGTATGCCATTATTAAATCACTTTGATGCTTTAAAGGCCCACAACAATGATATTAGGTTAGAACATACAGTGTTTGTCGATTTATCTTCTATCCTAGACAGATACAGATAATTGTGCTGATGGAACAGTTGCAGATATTGATATTAATGACGTCTCTGTACACCTCTAGTGTAAGATTTGTGGTACAAAGTGAAATCTATTTTAATACCTTTTATTTGTTCAGATGATAGTAGGTCAACATACAAATTAATAGAAATTGTGCATATTCCTAATTTTAATCTGTGGCATGGGAAAAATACTCCCTGTCTGTTCTGTGTGCACTGTAGTTGATGGTGAAAGTCAGCTGTGTCACTGTGGCAATACCTTTATGGAATGTTGTTGTTTTTAAATGTTATTACACACTTTGCTTTTCCTGCTATGACAAGCCAAAATGTTTGCTGTGAAAAATGTCTATCAGGTGAAATTTTGCTTTTGGGCTCCACAGTGTGTTAATCCGGCCAAGCTCCTTGTATAATTGAATTGAAATGAATGAATGAGTTTCAGGGGACGATTCTAGCCTCCCATAATGATCCTAATGAGTCTTTTCTATGCGGGCAAAATACAATTGGTAGGCCGACAGAAGAATTGTGAAATGTGAACGTCAGAGGATTACGGAATAATGCAAGAACTAAACACTCTCAGAAAGGGAAGCACGTGTCGACCAGCTGAAACCTGAAGTCCACAAGGTGAAGTTGCTTTGACGCGTAATTAACGTTTGTCGGTGCAGGCGGCGGTGTGGTGGAGCATGGAGAGACTGGGGGGGGGGTTTGTTGGAGGAGGAGCGGGAGGAGGAAAGATAAATGAGTGTGGCTGTGTTAAAGGATTGCAAATTCAAAGTGGTTTGTGAAACGGAGAGATTGAACCCCCCCCCTCCTCCCTCACATGCTGCAGCAGTCAGCCACAATCTAAAGCAGAGCTGCGAGCCCGTCATATTTCTCTCTTCTAACTGCATCCCAGCAGCACCCAGGAGACGTTTTCATCCGAGGATGACCTTGTTTTCTAATTGACCACTCTCCCATCAGACTGCATTGGATTATCGTGTTTTGTGCCGTGTTCCTGCGCATATGTGCGTGGTATGTGGTAATGAACCTTTGGACCGGAGAGCCGTGAATATGTAGGCGGATTGATGAGGACGGGTATGACGAGACGATCCGGGCAGGAGAAAGAGGGACGCGGTGTTAGAACGTCCTGAGATCTCTACACAACAGGCTCGAGCTGAATACCACGAGCCTCTGCGAGTGTAGTGTCAGCACCTTGGACAGCGGAGCTGAAGCCGATCTGATCACGACTTTCGGTTTATATTCTAGTTCAGTTAGCAAGCAGCAACTCCAGCCTGCTCTTATGTGAACGAACTGTCTCTGTTCACAGTTATTTGCATGAGGATCGTTTTGGTATGTCATGTTACAGTAGATACAAATCATTTCCACAGTGCTAATTTAGTTGGAGAAGAGAAGGGTTTCACAATTTATGGATGAGATTATTTGATATTAACTGCATTTGTCAGTCAGCTGTTAGATGCTATTTTTGCAACAACAAAAACTAAAACTGTGCCCATAATGTAATTTAGTATTCTAAATGTGCTTCCATCTCTGAGGAAAATCCGCCTGGCACGTGCCGCTCATGGGAATTCATTCCTCCTGACCCACGCACAGTACAGCCCGCAGTGTTAAAGTTGAACATTGGAGGAATAGACTGAGCCTTCAGCGATGGCTTGGCTCTTCCAAAACCTTCTCAGAAGGAGCGCACTCCGCGTCTCTCTGACCCTTACCCTCACTGTCCTCCTCTCCTGCTCCTGCCCGGCTCTAGGCAAGAAGAAGCTCTTCATCGGAGCCCTCTTCCCCATGAGTGGAGGCTGGCCTGGCGGACAAGCCTGCCTCCCCTCCGCTCAGATGGCTTTGGACCTGGTGAATAACAGGACCGACATACTGCCGGACTACGAGCTGGAGCTGATACACTATGACAGTATGGTGAGTAACTAACAAACTATGGGCTTCTGCTGTCTATTCCACTCTGTTCTTTCCATCTTACACTGCATTGTAATACATGTTGATCAGAATAAGACATGGTTTGAATTGTCACATGAGACAGCACGTGCTGTAGCTGGAATTCAATTTAACAACATAAAACATACATCATAAACACGACACAAAAAAAGAAGACAGCAATTTCCTGCAGATTATGCAACATTCATGCAATCATTTGCATAATTGAAGTGTTTTCTAACCCATTAATTACATGTTTGTATGGACTACAAGCATAGCTTCCTTGAATAAACAGTCACTGTGCTTTAAGTTTCACATCATTTCAGAATTTAGAAAGGAGGAAATGTAGTACTTTCAAATAAGGTATCATTTGTAAAAGAGTTGAAACTAATTGCTTTCTTATTATATTAGTTAATACATCTGTTAGTAAGGCTTATAGATCATTTAAAAACTATTAGTACAACAACCTCTGGGTTGCCAGGTTGTGAAAACTCCCTTTTACTGGTTAGATCATTTTAGCACTCATTTCTGGGCTGCTAACAATTTGGACCAACATTATTTTATTAAAAACTTATTAACACAAAGTTGTAGAATTGATGATTAAAACGTTTCATTAAGGAGTTACTACAATGTATAACTACAGACTTGAAGGCTAATTAAAAACCACTAAGCATTTATTTATTTATTATTTATTTATTTCTAACATTTCTAACAATAATAAATTATTACTAAAAGTAGATAAACACCAGCCAGTTGGATTTTTCACATCCTGGTAACCCACCATTTGTACTTATTAATGACTTATAACTGATCTATAAGAAATTGGTCCTTTTGCGAAAATGACATTATTTGTGAAGTAAAAGAATAGAACGCACCTCGTGCATTGATCTCAGTGTAACTTTGGAGTTTACTGAGCAGACTCTTCCATAGTGGCTGTTGTATTTATATCTCGGCTCTGTGATTAGTTGCATGATAGGCCATCATTAGGATAATTGGCAGTCCTCTGTGTGTTGTACGTACGAGAATGTAGCATTCAGGTCATAAAATGGGTTGCGTAAAATAGAGCAGGAAAGAATGTGATGGAAGAAACACAACTATAAACAGAGAGTAAAATAGAACATTAGAGAAATCAAATGTAAATGTCAGGACGATGATAAGTAAAGAAATGTTTTAGTAGCTTCACATTATTCAAGGCTTATTCAGTACTGTAATTGTTTTACCAGGTCAAGTGACACTGGATTTCCTCATTTGTCTCTGAAAAGCAGAAGCAGACTGCCAAACATAGGCTCCTGCCTGTCACTCAGAAACATCATGGCGTCTACTGTACCTGTGACACTTGATAGTCTTTGCTGCTGCATGGCATTTAACATGTGAAATGTTTTTAGACCCACACTCTATAAACCACAGTTATGTTTCAAAACCTATGCATTGCCACTATAACTATCCCTATTAACCACTATTATCAAATACATTCCTGGATTATGTTCAAATTATAATAATACAAATAATTAATCCAAATCCAGATTGCTCTCTGCTCACATGTTTCTCAGCCATCTGTCTCAGTTTGAATCGATACAGCTACACAACAACACATGTTTCACACACGCATAACTGTGACCCAACTACTGTGTCTTTTCAAATCACAACTCCAAACAAGACTTATGTGTGTAACTACGTTCAGTGAACTCTGGATGTCCTCCACACACAGTCTGTAATACCCCGTGTCTTGTTAAGGGGATATGCCCCAGAGGATTCTTTGAGGGCATCACATCTTTATTTTCTCTGTAAGTATTACAGACTGGGACCATAATCAGTTAACAGTATAATAAAGGGACTATACATCATTTCTGTACATATAACAAAAAAACTACAGAAAAATATAAATCATCATCATCATAAAAAAACAGTTGATAGTGAAATTAATACAGATGTGTTCATTGTAAACATTTCCGTCTCTTGGTTCATGAAGACACAATTATTTTCCTGTTAAACATTTCTGCAATTTGTAAATAGTTGTACATGAACAGGGTTTAAGGTGAAACCTGGGGATGAACAAATAATGTAAACAGTACATTTAAAGAGCTTTAAAGAAAACTTCATCACCTTTACAACGTTACATTACGGTGGCTGGCGGTTATCTCGCTGATAATAAGACTCAATCGCCATTTTGTTTCACTTCATTCAATAAGACCGATGTTGTGTTCATGATTTTATTCTTGGTTGTCCTAATAAATCATTAGCAAGTACATCCTGCTGATTGATAGACCCACTTACTTACTTAATGTAATATTAAGAAATAGTCCAAGAGTTGTAGCTTCTGTAAGTAGACTTTTGTATTCATGGATGTAGCTAGCCAGCCATGTTGGAACAGGACTTCCACATTCTACAACTGTCTGAATGGTCAATTATTTCTGTAACCCGGGGAAACAGCTATCAATGAGCATAACACCAGACCGGTATGAGTCACTGAACTCTACAGAAGCCCGACAATCACTTCTTTAAAACATCAACTTACAAAGCAACATGAGCCTTGAGTCATGACTCCATTCTGTATGACAAACAAACTACATGGACAAAGAGGAGCAGCTGTCACAAGCTGAATCCAAACAACAGGGACATGAGGCAAGTCGTAGAGCGGACAGGCTTTAACTGGCATACATCCTAATATCAGCTGTCTGTGCACTGTTTGCAATACTGATTTAGATACTTCAAAGGCAAAATAAATAAATAGTCATGCAGTGTTTGACATGATTCAGCGTTAGGGTTGATTCCATGCTCTCAAGAGCACCAACTGATTAGAAATAATAATACCTATCAGGGATTAAAGGATGTTTTCCCCCAACATCATTCTGTTTGACTGGTCAGTACTCATGTTTGTTACTCCTCACTTGCAATTTGTTAAATAAATGTTAAAGCTTTATTAATAGCTTTGAACTCCTCACGGAACACAATTTTCATATTCTTTTTGATCTGTTTAAGCTTGAAAGCCCTGGGTTTCTATCTCTAAACATCTGTGAGAGGGAGATATAGCGAAGCTTTCATCCTCAGTATCACTGGCTGTGTTCCAAATCGCATACTAACTTTCTCCATACTTCTTACTTAATCAATATGTACTGCGTACTAAATTAACGCTCATAGAAACATATTACAATTTTAACAATCAATCAAATTTATTTATATAGCGCAATATCACAAATGACACATTAGTCTCAGTGGGCTTTACAGACTGTACAGCATACGACACCCTCGGTCCTTACACCCTCACATCGTACAAGGAACAACTCCCTAAATAAAACCCATAATTAGGGGTAAATGTTAGAAACCTCAGAGAGAGACTGAGGAGGGATCCCTCTCCCTGGACGGACAGACTGTAATAACTTGGCAAGGGCCTCTACGGACATCATAACAGAGACGAGGAGAAAGTTAAGAAAAGAAAGGAGAGAGTAACCGAGCCAGAGGCTGCTGAACTCTCAGACTGGCTATTAGTTGTTGGCAAGAGCTTTGTGAAAGAAAAGGCTGCAAGACAGACGTCACGTGGCCTTCTTGCTGATGGGCTAGTAAGTAATATTAGCTGGCTAGCTATGTCTTGTGTTGTTGCATTTAAAAGTTTTCGACTCGCTAATTTTTGATCATAAGTAATGTAATCATATAAATGCAGGTGTAGCCTACAGCTGTCCATATTTACAGCAGCGGGGTATAAGTGACTCTGAAATTGTCGGGGCGATAAAGAGCAGCAATACCAATTACTATTACAATATTACATAATATTGCTTTAAGTATGATATTACCAGCTGACTCTTCTCACTGAAGTGTACTGAAGGAAGACAGGCATGTGCTACAGTCATGTGATGCAGTCACATGACTAGCCCTCAACTGCAGCCAGCGGTTCTCCCATCTTGAAAAAGTCTCAGCAAGTCAAAATTTTGATTTGAGTCTTATTCTCACATTAAGCCCTTTCTCACCTGAGCCTCTCCACTCACTGCATACCAATACATGTACTCACACATACGCACATGCACATGCGCACACACGCACGCTATATAAACAGCTAAGCACTGTTCCACGCCGCTGTTTTTGGTTCAAGCTGCTCTGCATTGGATCCCGACTTTAAAAGCCTGGAGTTGGCATGACAACAGTAACCAAGACAACTGCAGATCAAACAAACAAAGATTTGGCTCCAAGGAAAAGGCAAGATCATGCACCTAGTGTCATTGCACAAACAGGAGCAGATGGCTGGATGATTTAAGCTTGTCTGTGTGAGAAAGCCATATTGAGCGCAGTTAACCAAATGTAAGAAGTGCTGGTGGAGCTCATCGATCACAGACCTCTACACCAGCTGCACATCACACTGAACATGCTCTGATGGATCTCCTGCTGATCACAGTCCCGCACCGCACCGCACCGCACCGCACCGCACCGCACCGCACCGCACCGCACGCTGCATTGCATTGCCTGCAAGTGGCAAGAAAAAATAAACAACAAAAAACACTGCGTCATCAGTTAGTGATCAGAGTGGAACATTTCTCAAGCTTTCCCCTGAGATGTGGAGAAGAGATGATTGAATGTGTGTCCAGGCCCTGCAGTGCTGAGAGTTGAAGGCAGGTCCCAGAGGTTTAGAGTGGGATGAGGATGGTATGGCTCGAGAGCCTTTTTCATCTCCGCAAGCGCAAACTAGGCACACTGGCCTTTTACTTCCACAAAGAAATAATCGTTCGTCTACTTCTCCTGGAAAGTGCGACATTCCGCATCCAACTTCCTCTGTTTTACACTCGCCACGCTGCGTTCACTGATGTCAATGACATATTTTAATATTGAAGTTTCTTTACATGATGTGACCACGTGATGACACGTTCCGCTCGTGTTGTGTTCAAGGACCCTGACCTTGGCCAGGAAAAACAGTCAGTCGTCCATTTTATTTTATTGCTGTCTAGATTTTTATTTTATTTTTTCTAGTGGATTTTGTATTTGTGTGTTTATGAATTACCTCGAGGGCCGGATCAAATGGTCCGGAGCTTCCCCACTATAAAACAAATGCCCCCCAAAAACACATGAACGCCCCCCTTTCCAAAAAATTGCTTCCAGCGCCCCCCCGATGTTCTCTGAATGCCCCCTGGGGGACGTTGAGAAGCCCTATAGACACCCAGTGAGCTATTAGTAGCAGCTTTCTCTTCACTTTAAAAAAATTAAATTTAGATGGAGTGGTTATTTGATAAAAACAAATCCCTTGATAATTGATTTCACACTCAATACCGACTATTTAATATGGTTATATTCTATAGTGAAACCTCAAAGGCCTTATTTTAAGGGCTTCATTTCTTTGAAATCTAAATTAAATTAGAATATTCTTGTGTAAAGAAATGCAAACTATGATAATACTTTAGCTGTTACAATCCCCATTTTTCAAAAGAGGATACAACTATTTGTGTATATTGTGTAGTTGTGGCAGCTGTTGACTGATTTAGAGTTGGCATAGACCTTCTGTCAGCTTCTGTGGTGTGCTACAGACAGAGCAACGCCACACAGATACATCTCACGGACGTTGATACAAGACATTGAATTGAATTGAACTCAACACAACTTAATTAGTTCACGAAGGCAGCTTGATAGACATATCATGTTTCACGATCGGACTAGACTACTAAAACCACTCGTCGGCACTGTTGGCAGGAGTAGAGCACTCGTAAAAAACATAAAAGAAGTCAATACTGTATATAAAGTATGCTGCATCTCAGCTACATTAATTCTGGTGTAGCACCACTGCAACCCCCTATGCATAATAAAGCCTTATTATCAGTATTATTATATCTATATATATATATATATATATATTATATATATTATCATTATTCTTTTTGCTGTGTTAACCTAAAGATGGAGTTACTGTCGATACTAACACCACACTTCCTGCATGTGTTTCACAATAAATACATTTTAATGTGCATCTTTAGCTCACAAACTAATAACAGATTTAGACATTTTTTGGTGCTGGCTGTTGTGGAGATGGCTTTAAACATCAGGTGAATAAAACTGATAAGTATTACATATCTGACAAAGAATGATGAGGAGACAGAAAACAGCCAGGACTTTCAGCTATTCCCTTTTTACTGGAGTTTTAAAAAACAACAACTCTAGAAGTGTCCACATACGAGTAGAATCATTTCACACTTGCTCCAGCTTGTAGTGCAATCTATGGATTAAGAGCAATGTCCTCTCCGTCATGTAACTGTATTTTAGACATATCCCAATGTCACACAGGCCCCTCACGCCCCCAAAACAAATTCTACTGCCCGCCCTCTCAGATATTCAACCAATCAGATTGCAGTCCAGACATCCTCACGTGGTACCAAAATATTCAAAGCCAGTGGAAACACTTTTTTTGGTAATTACAATTTTGCCCAAATAAGTTAACAAATCCAAACAAACACCAAATCATTTATTTTACTAAACATTTCTTTCTATTTATATTTCCTTGCATGTACTCATCTTTGTGTATGTTCTGTGTGTGTGGGTGGGACTCATCTGCTCAGCTGCAGTCCCAGCTGCTACCCCGACTACAGTCATTAAGGAGGGGCAATGGACATCTTATTTGTCACTCTACACAGCAATATATTTCCTGATTGTTTCTTATACGGAATCATTTCTCTACTGCTGCAGCTGTGGTCTTGTTTCTTCTCTATACATTTCTCTATATGACACCTTATTTTGAATGTCATCCGGCCATTAATCTGCCCTCAGTTGTTTTCACTACCACTCTAATGCTCCCTAAGGAGCAAACTGCACCCACCAGTAGACGAAAAGGTCCATATCCAAAGTTATGAAAGGGTCGCACTTCTTTTAGGTTTCACTTTCATTTACGTTAGGTTTAGGTTCCAAAACTATTTGCTTATGTTTAGGAAAAATATCATGGTTTGTGCTAAAATAAGTATGGTGGGTGGCCCATATACAGACTCCGGTCTCCTGCGTGAAAGTCCTGTGTTTGTTTGAACCTTAAAGGACCATGTGAATAGATGATAACAACATTCTGAACTTACTCTACCATTGTGGAGCCATAACTATATAGAGCAGGGGTCACTAACAGGCGGACCCAGACGCTTTGCGCATTCACATTCGCTCCACTGTGTTTCACGAAGGGCGGCGTTTCACACACACCTACACACCTACACACACAAACAGAGGGGAGGAAAGGAGAGGAGTGAACTAGAGAATCAACCCCCTACCCCCACGGACCTCGTCCGAACCTTTGCTTAAGGAAGTGTTCCCTGATGTAGAGCCATATCTAAGACACTGATAACCACTGATAAAGGCAAATTAAGCAACAGGAATAATAATAGTAATAGTTATTAAATAAATGGAGTCTGTTTCTCATTGCCTGCACATCCATAAGACTATCAGGGCTTTCTTACACAAATATTGACCATAAGAAAGCAACATAATCTAACCTCTGTACAGGACCCTACTACACAGAAACAACATATAAACTTATGTGGCACCCCAAAGTGAATGCTGTCCTTAGCCAGGCCACCTGCCACTGCAGACGTACTGCAACATGAACAGCTGTGTCAGTAACACAGCAACTTAAATTAATACATTTTGGAATCTGGGTCCATTTTGGAGGAATTGGGCTTCTATGTGGTCGTGATTTTCTCACAACTTAAACAACAAAGCGTTTTGAAATCACTACAGCCGAGTCTGTACATGTCTGACTGGCTTCCTCTCCATAACAATAGCAACCAAGGTATTGTAGTAATAAGAGCGATCCACCGTGTCAAACGTTATTACTCAGATAGAATGTCAAAAATTCAAACTGGTGGCCATAAAACAATTACAATAATCTGGGAGACTTGAAGGATATCAGTAAAACAAAAAACTTACAGTGAAGTGAAAAATGAGTTGCTTGTAGCCTCATGCATTTCTGTAAATGATGTTACTTCATCCCGGGAGTGTCTGTGTGTCTCATGTGGCAGGTTGCTACTGTTAAAGGTTATGTCTGAGCCAAATATGTCATTTGTGATATTGGGCTATATAAATACATTTGATTTGATGATTTGAGCAATAATACATTTATATTAAATGTATGTGTAATTTAGAGTTTGGTGTGCATGTCACAGGGTTCAGCACTAACTTTTAAAAGTGGCAACCAGGCATCACATTTTGGTCGCCAAAACTGAAAATATGGTTTTCATGATTAGTCACCTTATAAATGGAGTAAATAAGATGCTATGCAGTTATATGTCAGTGTAGTAATGAAAAGGTGACATAATAGAATAAAAGCTTTATTAGAGTATCCGAACAAAACTGTTTGTAGAGGAGTGTTTTAACACATTTTTATTTTAATTGTTATGAGTAAACCTGTCCACCCTCAATTCCTGGTTTTGCACATTTATTTGCAACAGTTGAACTTTTCAAACAACTTTATTTGCTTCTTTATCGTCTCTAAAACACGCAGCGCACCAACAAACATGCAGGGTTGTCTGTTTCCGGCCCTGATTGTAAATATCACTAATGCAACAAATATTTGCAATATTTATAATGTATTTTAGGGTGCACATTTTGTGGTTTGCTGTCCCTATTTTTCATATGCTAAAAAGTGCTTGCCACTGAATTAATTTCCAATTTCTCAAAATGGTTGCCTATAGCAACCATTACTGTTGAGCCCTGAGTCATAACACAATGACGGTTTGCATGTTTGATGTAAGTTGCATCTCTGCATGATGTAACAAAATGTGAGTAGCTTTGAGCTTTGTGAACTCATCTCATTTCACTTTGTGTGATCATACATAGATTTGCATAATTATTGCTTTATTATACAGGGAATACTTCTGATTAAGTCAATTCTATTCAATTTCTATATTCTTCTTTGCTTTGAAAGTGGTCTGTGTGGAGTAATATGGACATAATGACAAATGTCAACGACATGATGATAAAAAAAAATCCAAACATAAGCGTTAAATGATTAACTACACTGTCACCATTATCATTTAAATAGCTTATTGATTTTCATTGACTATAGGCTGTAAATGGAAAGCGAGGAAATACTGTTGTGTGGCTCAAGATTATGGGGCTTGGCTGGTGGGTAAATGTTTTCTTTCCACAGAGAAAGGCTGTCTCAGGAGGTTGAGGTGACCTTGGAACGTGCCTCACCTTGCCCCCCCCCCCCCCCCCCCCCCCCGGCTGCTGGCTATGCCTCCGTTATATGTAGCATGTGCACTTAGGAACATTGCATTTCACAATACCTATTGTTTTAAACTTATTTTAGTGAGCTGGGTGTTATATATTCTCTCATCCTGTGTTCTGTTCCCTCCACATTCATCTAATCCATGTCTGAAACAGAACAGTACATACATAACATACATGCACACAACTTACAACATGGTGGCTGAAGAAAAGTAGTTGACATGGCCACACTGGCCAGAGATAGACTGCTTTATAGTCACAGTAAAATGGCAGTTAACACTTCTTTAGCTTCATTTATGTGACTTATTTCTGAGTGAACCAACATATGGATTCATTGGACATTCTTTGGAAATGTAAACAACGTTTTGGCCAGCTGAAATCCAAAACGAACAACATGTATTATAATATTGCTTGGCTCGCCTCCCACACTGGTTAACAGTGAAATGCTGTTTTCTATAATGGGTGGGGTGAGCTTGTCACTCTACCTTACATGTAAATGATCAAGTTGATATCTATTTATTATAAAAGCAGGCAAGCATGTTATTCAGCCTTTAGAATCATATTGAAATATCTAGTAGGTAAAATGTTTCACATCCAGTGGTAAGATAATTAAATATGTATTTCTATTGTAAATTTGATTTATGTGTTTGATAACGGTTAATTTCTTGTTGTTTTTTTTCTTATTCTATTTTAATTTCTCTAACTTTCTTTTGCTACAAGTAAGTGTAAATAATGAGATTTCTGTATTTTAATTTAGTAATATTTAAACTTCTTCCAGGTGGCATTTAAATATATTTTCATTGTAAAATCTACGGGCACCCTGCATATTCCACATACCTGTGCACATAGGGTCCTTGTTATTTATCTGATGTTCTCAAAGGATAAACTGCATGACATCTGTAGGATGTTGGGCGCAGTGTGTTTCTTATACTGAATGTCCTGGTGTCTGTGTCTATGTGTCCACAGTGCGATCCAGGTGAGGCAACCAAGCTGCTGTATGACCTTCTGTACACGGAGCCTATTAAAATCCTGCTGATGCCAGGTTGCAGCTCTGTGTCTACGCTGGTGGCCGAGGCTGCTCGCATGTGGAACCTCATAGTGGTAAGAACGTTCACCTTTCTGTTTGTGGATCTCAAAACATCCATCCATCCATCCATCCATCCATTCATCCTCATCAGCTTATCCGTGTCCCGGTCGCTGGCCAGTGGGCTAAGCAGGGTTTTTCAGACGTCCCTCTCATTTTCCAGCCAAGATGAGATATAAAATCTCTCCACCATATTCTAGGTATACCCCGGGAACTCTTACCACTTGGGTGTGCCCGGGAAATGGGAGGTGCGCAGGAGGCATCCTGATCAAATGCCCAACCCACCACAGCTGGCCCCTTTCAATGCAAAAGAACAGAGGCTCCCACCAGATGTCTGATCTACTAACCCTATCTCTAAGGTAGAATCACTAACAGAATCCATGATAAGGGACAACCCTGGTGGAGGACAACAGCTACTGGAAACGTGTTTATGCCGAGTACACAGACACAGCTCTCACTTCGGTACCCTATATTCCTACAGTATGCCCTACAAGACTCAACAGAGGACATGACAGAATTCGCATTGCTCCTCCTGTATCTGAGGTTTGACAGTCCTTTGGAGCCTCCTTTCCAGGACCCTGGAATAAACTTCCGAGTCTGATAGCCCTATAATTGGCGCACACCCTCCAGTCCTCCTTTTGAAAAATGGGAACCACCACCCCTGTCTGCCACTCCACAGGTACTATCCTCGAGGCATGTCACTCAACAATGTCCAGAGCCTTCACCATCTCAGGGAGAATCTCATTCACCCCTAGTGCATTGCTGCCAAAGAGCTTTTTAACAACCTTAGCGACTTCTGCTAGGGATATGGATAAGTCTTTCCAAGATTATTCAAACTCTGCCTCCTCCAGTAATTGTCTTCAGCTTCAAGAGACCCCTGGGCCAACCAAGCCCAAAATACCTCCTTCAGCTTGATAGCCACCTTCATACGTTGCTGCCACAACAGATGCCACATTGGAGGGTTTGAACATGGAGCTGGTGCTGGAGATGGAAAGTTATCAACTAGATATAGCCGGGTACTTTGTTTTTGGCCTTCTGTGCTAGCCATGAATTGGCATTAACAAATACCACGATCGATTGTAGGACTTTGTTGTTGTACCATCAAATCCATATTCATTATGAAGAATTAAAATCGCAATTTTCTTGATAAAACAATGAATCACTATGCCCCACTTGTACACTAGAAATTCCACATTTTAATGAGCAGATTTTTATGAAATACACTCCACACAGGGATGAATCCTGTCCATTCCTACTCCGTGAATTTTGCCCTAGCGCCACCTATAGCAAAATATGTTTTTCTCCATGTAAGCTACATAACATGCTACAGAGTCCCAAATCTATTGTTTAACGACCAGGTAGGGATTTAGACATTGAGCCATTTTACAGTTACCTCTATCTATTGCCGACTTGTACGATGTAGCATCCAACAGACAGATCAATAACACATCAGCATGGCCGTCTATTGGTCACGATCCTGACAGACCACCGTTTCTGAGCTAAAGCAAAGTACAGCATTAATGTCATTCTGCTCTTTGGGGAAAGCTAGTAAAGTGCACTCACACTTTCATACGTATTCCTTCATTTTTCATATGCACTGCTATTTTTATGTTAGAAAGAGCTTTTCATTCATCCATTACCTACAGTAAGACTGTGACCCATATTTTCCACTTCATAATGTGCTTCCTAAAACTGCATGCAATCTGCAGGAAAATTGTTAATAACATAGCACATTTGAGCTAGTGTGATTTGGGTTTTGAACAAAACAATAAATTACATAAAGTTTCACTCAAAAAACCATAAGGAATAACGGGAGGCGACACAAGGTGCTGCAGCAAGAAACATTTACAATGATTTGAAACTAACACAAACGACTAGATAAACCAAAACATTATGGGGCGTGGCAGTCAGTAAGTCAGCAGTGCTGGTGTGTATGCATGAATAAATGAAGAGTGTGTGAGGTTTTGTATGGTAAAAGGAACAACAAAGAAAAGCATGTAAAGCATGGAGGGTAGGGAGTAGAGTTTCCCCTTTACTCTCATCCATAGAACAAGCGGGGTGTGCTCTTATAGCACTCATAGCAGTAACAACTGGGCCCTTGAATCTCTCAACACAAGTTTTCATGTCACCATCAATTCAGATTACATCAGGTGATATTTAGTTGAGGCAGAATTGGAAAGAATGTATAAATTAAATGTATAGTTGTTTATATAGATTAGGGAGCAGTGGAACTATTAAATGTTGAATTATGTTACTGCACTTCCACTTGCTTACATTCAGCAAGTCCGTCTTTAAAACAGTGGTTACAAAATGCTATACATGAAGAAGACAAGAAGTAAAGAGAAGAGAGTATAAAACATGGATAATGATGTGCACAACTAACACAATAAGTAAGTATGCATCTGCAAATAAATGCTATTTCTGTTTTGTCACATACAGTAAGTTATCGAAAATTGATTCATCAGAGAATCAGAGAATAGGATTGGGTCAAGACTTGAGCCTTGTGGCACACTGCATATTAACACAACTTAGGGAGACAAACAATGTTTTATTGGAAGGTAAAATATTTAAACCACTCAAAAAACTTAGAGGGACAGCTGCGATGTTTAATATATATTATGTTATTTATTATTATTATATTTTAAAATTAACTTATTTAGAGGAACCAAGCTGCCTAAAAGGTATATGCAGTATCTTTTCATATCCATCTGTATGGTGAAACCATACATCTGTGAGCTGCAAAACCAAAACAATGAGCTAAAAGAGGCTAGAACGCTCCGTAGAGCTGAGGGGAACTGTAGAGTTGTTGAAAATGATCTGTGGGTTTGTTATGACAAGTGACAGCTTCCACATTACAGTCATCTGACTGAAAGCTGGATTTGTATATACATCTAGATTAATCCAGCCTTAAGTTTGTGGGTCCAAAAGTAACATTAAAAGATCTGAAGTTCATGGAACACTAGAAATTATTCAGATGACTTTCATTTTTCTTTCTTTCCATCCTAACATTTGCTGTTGCCTATTTTTGTGTTGTATCTTTTTGTGTTCTTTATTTCTTTTTTTTCAGTCATCATTTTGTTGATACAGTTTAAGTCATCAGGATGACACTAGCTACTGTACAACATGGTTGTTTGTGTCTTCCTGTGTCTCAGTTGTCGTATGGCTCCAGCTCTCCGGCTCTGTCCAACCGCCAGCGTTTTCCCACCTTCTTCCGCACACATCCGTCTGCCACGCTGCACAACCCCACTCGAGTGCAGCTCTTCCAGAAGTGGAAATGGACCAAGATTGCCACCATTCAGCAAACAACAGAAGTTTTTACATCAGTGAGTCATGTATTTAGCTAAGCTAGAAGCAAGTACTTACAGCACCTGAATTTCCAAAATGTCTTCCTAGCTCAGTGATTGAAACGTATTAAACTAATCTATGAACTGACCTCCCGCTAAACCCCTCCCCTGAACAGCAATTGTCAAATCACAGCTTGCCAACCATTAATATACACAGCAGGCCTGTCAAGCTTTGGATTTCTGCGCTGGTTTAAGGTTGTATATGGTGCTCTAGTAAGAGAAATACTCAGCATTTAAAAATGTTAAAGTTATCTTGTGTTAAGTTTGTTCTGTCAGATTTTGTTCCAGAAATATTCATTAACGTTTCTCATTTCCTATTTATTTCCTATCTGACACATACCCTCCCTTGACCCATTTCTCTGAACCTTTCCCATTGCTACTTTGCTCCTACTTTAAATGCTGTTTACTGTTCTTCTAATTTTATTTTGCTACCTACCATTCCATTATCTCTCCCTCTTCTATGTTGGTTGCTGTCTCTCTTTCTTCTGTATGCTCATTATTGTGTGCGTGTCTCTCTGTGTTTGACAGACTCTCGATGATCTGGAGGAGAGGGTGAAGGAGGCTGGGATTGAAATCAGCGTTCGGCAGAGCTTCCTCACTGATCCTGCTGTGGCTGTCAAAAACCTCAAGGTGCTGGTTCCCCCCCCCCCCCCCCCCCCCCATTCTTCTTTCACATACCAGGCAGCTGAACACCAATCAGCCAGACCCGGTCTGGTCTCTTCACCACAGAGAGTTCCTGGATACTTGGCAACAATAGCCCAGAAATAACAGATACAGTCTCGTGCCCAGAATGTGGAGTCATTCAGCAAGACGCTGCAGCTCTGTAGCTCCAGCTGCACAGTGACCCAAACTCAAATCTGTGATACATGCTGAAGCCAATGTTGCCAAGAGTGCTCTCAGATACAGTGCCACTAGTATCACTCAAATATGTCCATCTCCATAGAGATCCATTAAGGAAGTGAATTATTCTCTCTTGAAATAAAAAGTCAGCATTTTTTCCAACAAGAAATGAAGTCTTTGACAGTTTTCATAAAATAAATAGTAACAGCATTGTACTCTACTAAGTTTACTGCTGAGGTAATGGAAAACACATTCCTTACTCACTGTTGTTGTGTGCTCACTTTCAGTTTGACAAAATACAAAGTTAAGATGATCTGTATAAACTGTTGTCTTCACCTCATCTGACTGCATGTGTCAGACTTTCATGCAGCGACCTCCACAGGGTCCCAGACTAAAATAGGACCCATGTTGTAACAAACCACACTTATTCTGTAAAGTCAGTAAGGTAGGGGAAATAATATAAGGCCAGAGAGGTAGTAGGAGCATTAGGAGCAGTCACCTGTGGTTACTATTTCATCTGCTCTATTTGTCCAAAGTTAGATTGTCTGACTTCTGACGGTGCCACCATGTCAAATCAAATCAAATCAAATTTATTTGTATAGCCCAATATCACAAATTATACATTTGTCTCAGTGTGCTTTACAGACTGTACAGGTCAGCAAGTAGTAAACCAAGACTTTAACTGCAAAACATCTGCCATTAAAGCAACACTAACATTGACTAACAATTGGTATTCTGCTGCTTGGAGAACCTGCCTACAGCTACCAGTGTGTACTGCATGTGTGGGGACCAGACCAGTTCGTGTTTGGCTGTTAGCTTAAGGCTCTGTCACATCTGCCCACTGAAAGTGAGCGTTTCGTTTGCTTAATAAATAATAGTACAATAAACAGTACATGTAGTACACAACACGAGCTGTGTTGGTGAAGTTGGAGTTAGGAACACATTGAAGAGAGATATAAGAGTTATTTCTAATACTGTCTGTTTTATAACTATAATGTTTTCATTTTCTGTAACACGTTGTTGTTTACTTGTTGTCTTAATATCAATATAATGTACATTTACATCAGTACAACAATATTTTAGCTCTTTACTCCTTCTTTACTCCCCTTCACTTCTCCATCCTCCCCTTCCCTCCTACTCTCCTTCCTCCTAACTTGCTTCCTTCCTGGCACACATGCACTTAACAATGACCTTGCCCAGCATGCCGGCCTAGTTCTGGTGCACAAGATTATTGGGCCAGAAACCATGGTAACAGCAAGAATATAACTCGGTGTTGTGCAGGAGCTGTGCTTCCTTTTCCACACTGCAGGGCCTTTAACTCAGTGGTCTTCACTATTTTTACGTGAGAGCCACATTGATAGGACAAAGTCAATATTTCTGCTGAAGTCAAAAAAGCAGTCTTTCACAACTTTTGAGTCTGAGAAGGTTTTTTATGCAAAATCCATGCGATCTCAAAAGATGCCTCAGTTAATCGTTCAGCTGTATTAGTTGACCTGTGTATGAGTCTTTGTTTTCCAGAAAGAGAAGAAGAAAGGTGCTCTATTTTATTTACTAATTTAACTTCCAGGTGCGTAAGTTTCTTTGAATTTTGGATGGGTCGTTTAGAAATGCCGCTCCAAATGACTTCGCTTGAAACCAGAGCGGGTTTGTTTGCACATTAAGCACGAAGGGTTCGACTCGTGGAGGACAAATACAAATTCCTGTGTCCACTTGTCTTGAAATTTCCTTTGCTCTGTTTTGTATGACTCGTACCTTTCTTTTATAACGAGAGCAGCTGTTGTCTGTCCACAATACCACATCTCCAGCATCTTCCCCTCGATTCCGCTGTGGTTTGATGCTCCAAAGACTAATCTTAATTTTCCTTGTTTTGTTTCTGTCCAACTGGTGTGCAACTATTTTTTAATAAGAAATTGATCCATTTTACGTGCTTAGAAACACGCGCGAACTAGCATGAAATGGTGAAACGAGTCGACCGGAGCCAAACTAACGCGAGTATGAAGTGCCAGGTTGGTCGTAGTATCCTCCAATTTAAATGCTCCAATTTAGCGATATAAATTATTTTTTAGCAAATGTCCGTATTCATAAGCATGTTTATGTTAACATATTTTTAATGACCTTAAGTTTATTTATTTCTGTAATAGCCCACCACGTATCTACCCGTCCAAGAGCACATTCACCATTGTAGCGCTGATAGACCGCCAAAACTGGCAGCTCCGCAGTGAGTCAGTGTCGGCCGAGCAAGTTTAAATATCTTGTTTCTGTCTATATTTGCATCTTTTATCAATTATTATTATCATATTATTTGTATTATTTGTAGGCTAATAGAGCAGACACTTTCAGTGTTTTAATGGGTTATATGTAATAGCCCTGCTTGTTTTTATGAAATATCTGTATTGACTGCAGTCATATCTATCACCCTCTTTATTTAGCCCACTGCCATGCGAGCCACCAATTAAAGCTTGGCGAGCCGCGCAATGAGTAACACTGCTTTAACCTGTGTGTTTCTTACCTCTACCCTGTGTGTGACGCTGTCCTTTTCTTTTTGACTTCCAAGCGCCAAGATGCCAGAATTATTGTTGGCCTGTTCTATGAGACAGAGGCCCGGAAAGTCTTCTGTGAGGTAATGTGTTCTCCTGTTCAAATTCATTCATTAGACTGGGTTTACATGAATTTAAAATGTCAGTGCGCAGTACACCACGCCTTACAATTGAGTAGTGCAGACGTTCCTCTGATCACCCCCCCCCCTACACTGAAATGGTACTATCTGCAGCACAAAACTTGTGTCGAGTAGAGCCAAACTATACGTTGGAAACACAGCTAAATGGCCATGATGGATGTTAAATTGTCCATCAAAACCATCCTTCACAAGCAATAAATCAAATATCACTATAATTGTGACATTGTGTCACCACTGTGTCTTCAAAGTGACAGGTGTGTTATTTATTGGTCCAGAGAGGAAGCACATGTTTACTGTTGCCCTCTTTTCTCTTTCCTTAAATATATCAAATATGAATCATCTATGAATATGAGTCGCATTGTTCTCCCGCCTCTTATTGCTCCATTGTCATTGTGCAGGTGTACAAGGAGAAGCTGTATGGGAAGAAGTATGTGTGGTTCCTCATCGGCTGGTACGCAGACAACTGGTTTAAGATCAAGGACCCTTCCATTAACTGCACTGTGGAGCAGATGACAGAGGCTGTGGAGGGTCATGTGACCACTGAGATTGTCATGCTCAACCCAGAGACGGTGCGAGGAGCCTCCAACCTGGTAAGACAGGCATCATCTTATAACGTACCTCATCAGTGTTGCTCAACAGAATCATCGACAGCTGCAGAGGCTGCTGAGAATGTATGATCAATGCACTAATGCAGTTTTAGTAAAATAACTCTGTACTTTAAAAAAAACGTCACTATTATATTATATAAAGAAATATCATCTTGGAAAAGAAGATATTAAAATATTTGTTTTTTTCCAGGATTTTCAACCTTCTTTCCAGTTAGGATATAACAGAATGCATTATAAATCTATTTGTGTGGCAAACACTGTAATATTTAGTGTAATATATTAAGCTATAAAACAGCAGCTCTGTTGAACGTCTATTGCAGGGGTCACTAACAGGCGGACCGCGGTCCGAGTCCGGACCCAGACGCCGACCTATCCGTACCCGGACCTATAATCAATACATTATTAAGGGACTTTCAATTTTGACGGGGCACTTCTATTTTAACCGGCGCCGCTTTTTTCGTTTTTACGGCACTGGTTTAGCGGTTCAGGAAACTCACAGACCAATTACATGCGAGTTAAGCCATCCCACGTGATGCTACTCAGCCAATCAAATCTGTGCATTCCAACCGGCAAACATTGCGACTCTGAATACAGACAGATGAGAAGCGAGAGGCGCGTGACAGGCGGGAAGACGAGTTAGCGATACAGAGAGAGAAGAGAGAGAAAGGGAGAGAAACACAGACGAAGAGACGAGTGAGTGGCAGACAGGGAGAGAACAATAACTACTCATGGCGCTCTCCAAGAAGAGAGAAGTCAACAGAGCTTTCAACCCAGAATGGACTCATTCATGTTCATCCTTCCCACTGGAGCACAACACCAGCGTCTCATCTGCTCAGAGACCATGGTGCTCATTAACAATGGTGATGTGAAACACCACTATGAGGCAAAGCACAACGTTTTTGACCAAACATACCCACTCAGGTCTGAGCTGAGGGCACAGAAAATAAGCACTCAGAGCACAATATGATTTTGATTTGTGACTAAATAAAGTAAATAGGCCACCTGTCAGCATCATCAGCCACAGAGAAAAGTTTAACCCAGGATGTGCTAGCCTGGGTTAAACTGTTCAACTGTTAAGATGTGTTGAGACTGATTTATTCTAACATTGGTTGAGAGTTAAATCAAGATGTGATCAGTTAAAGAAAAAGGGAAACTCAAGCTGCTGCTACACTTTATTTTATTTTTGTCAGTATACCTGGGAAAGCTGCACGTCCTCTGACAGACCTCAGTCTGCAGTTTGTGGATGTAACGTTTCATGATGCTGAGTTTATCCAAGAGCTCACAACAGCTCATTTTATACAGTTAGCTCAAGTTTCTCGCTACAATGGCTACTATGGGGACTATCATCATCACACATGAACACTATTGAGCTCATTGGACCATCAAGAGTCTCAGCTTTGCAGTCATACCCAATCTATGCAATTCCAAGATGGTTTAGGGACCCCAGCATGCAGAAATATTTAATACACCATTTTAGAATAGGTGAAAATAACACATTATACTGCATGGTGGGATCAGCATAACGTGGGGAGGTCTATACAAGGGAGACTCCATACAACCCTTTTTCATTCAGATGTACTGAGGTGAGAGGAGGAGGGGCCCTGTGAATATGGCCGTGTTAGTTTTCCCTCTGGAGCATTATTTAGCCTCCTCCCCGACAAGCTAGCATAACATGGTTGTCACCAATCCGTTCCTTAGATATTTCTAGTTTTATGGGATACCAGTATCTTCTATCTAAAATTATGTTATTCCTAAAAGACCAGGCACAGTCTTTTCTTGTTGAGTCAGCTCATATGGGGGTCCTCGACAACTAGCACATCGAGTTCCATTTACCCTTTGTATGGGATTTTTTTGTCCGGCAGCTTTAAGACTTAACCAGTTAAATAAACACGGTGAAGCACACAATAAGTTCCCATAAGGCACTATGCCCCTGAACAATATTGCACTCTGCCCATCAGCAATATAAATTGCAATATGCCCAATACTAGCAAAAGAAAAGAAAACAAATGAACAAGAAAAACAAATAAAAAACAAACATAACAGCCTGTTCCTCTGACTCAATTTTTAATATAGGAAAAAACAGTGACAGTAAATATTGCACCTTTTATTGCATACAAATAGAAATAATATTGGAATACATTCATTTTATGTTACACATTTAAAAAAAAAAAAACTATGTTATATATGTCAAAGCAATATGCTGTAACTTTAACTCACACAGACCAGCGGCCTGCTAAATGTCGTGGCGACCAATACTAAAATACACTGAACATCTCATAGTTACATTCTAGTCTGTCCTTCTGGGAAATCTCAAGGTGTTAAAGTCATAATCTCCACTCACAGTTTACTCCTTCCGCCTACAAGCAGATGGTGGGGGGGGTATAATAAATAAATAATAAAAGCCACATCAATTATTTGGCTGTGCCTCTTACCAACCAACAGAGGCAGTGATTACAGCTTGCCTACAGTCTTTCCTCAACTGCTGAGAGAGAGAGAGAGAGAGAGAGAGAGAGAGAGAGAGAGAGAGAGAGAGAGAGAGAGAGAGAGAGAGAGAGAGAGAGAGAGAGAGAGAGAGAGAGAGAGAGAGAGAGAGAGAGAGAGAGAGAGAGAGAGAGAGAGAGAGAGAGAGAGAGAGCACCAATTCTCACCAGTCTGTGCAGAAAAAATTTGGTCCAGTGATGTGAAAATCTGATTTATACAATGAAAGTGAGTATATAATCGAGAGAGCAGGATGAGGATCTGCTAGAGGAAAATGTGTCTTTGGTTGACAGGCTGATGGGTTCAAACTGAGTTAACAAAGAAACTGGCTAGAGATGATTTCACATGATGGGAGAGAGATAGTTCTTTTGTTTTATTGAACTTTTGGTTGGTGACTTGGTAAGACTAGGTAACTAGGTAAGAGGAGGGCTGAGTCTATGGTCTAAAATGAAAGTTACAGGGTTAAAAATGTTTGCCTGAGTTTAACGGATCTTATGAGATATACAGTATATTGTGTCCACTTATGGACATTATGTTCTTAGAGTGAGCGGAACAAGAGAAAAGCTCATAGCTGCTCAGACTGTTCACTGCAGTTACATAAATGACCATCAGTAATGTGGATATAATGCACCTTGAAGTAACGATTGGACGTGGTCCATACCAACGACCTGAACCGACCACCATAGCAGTGGTCGGCTGTGAAGACATAACAGACAGTAGAATGTCCAAATTCACCAATCAGAATGAAATATTCAACAAAGCAGTGTAATAAGAGCTGTTAACTGTTGTTAGTATGGGTATATTGTTATATAGTCTGCACAGTGCACACTCAAATGCAAGAATAAAGGGTGCACACTGCAGGTTGGCAGTGTGGTGGTTTGATGTGAACCGTAAAATCCTGTTTCTATAGGAATTTTGTAAGAAATGATGAGAGTTTTTTATAGATGTTCATAATTAATATGGAGGGGTATTTCAAAGGCTGTGTATGATATTGCATGACTTTGCTGTAAAAGTTGAGTTACATCAAACTTATTTGCCTTATAACCTTGTGCTTTTTTGTTTTTGTTTGTTTGCTTTCCCCCCAGAAACCTGTGTGACCAGTGGTGTCACTGAAATCCAGTATCAAATCCACCGTTATTAAAATAAATCAGGAGGACGCTGTTTTTGATGCAGTGTTATTGTCAGCCTAAAACTCAAAAGAGAAATTTCCCGCTGCATAATTGGTGTGCTTGTTAAATGACATAGAAACAGACTGATGGCCTCTTATAGCGTAGCCGTAGCCATTGTTTGGGCATGACCAAACAAGGGTGTGCATTGTCCGTATGTCCCAGCAGCAGTATAGACTGTGACGTCCAAAGAAAGAGCCTTCATAAAATAAAATAATACAAAAATAAAAAGTGCAATATAGAGGTTGTCACCCAGTAGCACTGCTGCACATGCTGACTCAACCACCTTCCATTTTCATTTCTTACTTGTGGCTACAACAAAATGGATGCTACAAACAGTAAAGAAATGTAATGTACATTGTGCCCAAATAAACCAGCCATCAAGAATCATGAAACAGCATCACAGCAAACCCTTTCACATCTATGTGACAGTCAAGCCACATTTTTAACATCTCCAATATGTGGTAATTAAGTGGCACAACTTATGAACCTATAATTAAAATTCATTGCAAATAGGGAGATGCTAACCTTCCACGGCAGCTGTATTATTTTGATATAACAAGATCACCACAGAATTGTGGGATCTTAAAATCTCATGAAAATCCATTTGGTCAGGCTTCAAGTAATGCGTTTGTGTACAGACCACCAGTGTCCAGACTAACTAGCGTCCTATGAGGAGCTACTGGCAGCAAATAAGTTTTCACTCTTCAACTTCCCAACTGGAATCAGCAATAGTTTGATTGACAGATGGTTAATCCAATCACCTGCCAAGTATTTTTTTTAATTGCCTGCCTTTTCCAAACAGTTTCCAATGATCGCTTCTTAGATGGTTCTATGAAACAAACAATCTGATGCGTCAGGTTAGGGAAATTAGGGAAATGCATCATGGAAGCACTAAACAGCTTTTTGATTAAAGAAAATATATATGATACATTGCAAAAGATTTATGGCTCCTGACATTGCTGATCAGGAGAGGGTCTACACAGCCTTACTGTGACTGAAACCATCCAGTGTAGACCGATGCTGCTGTTCTGGTTACACAATGTGGCTTTCGAATCCTCTTAGTCCATGTGATTTTGAGGGATAAGGCCCTTGGCGAAGACTAGCAGTAGTTCGCTATCTTGATTAGCAAGGTGCATGAAGAATGCAGGTTTAAGGCACTTCTGCATTGGAGAACACTTTTCAGACCCAGAGGTCGGCCTTTGACTGAACCGGAGTTTCGTACTCAAGTGGGATGGTCTTCAGAGGATTCAAACCATGATCAAACCCTAACCCTCATTGTTGTGCCTAAAGTCGTCAGTATGCTTTCTAATTGCCGAATGGTCGGCATTTAAAACGCCCTTCCTCCAAACATTTTCAATGTCAGAATTGGACCCATCCGGTCTACATGTGTTTTGTGGATCTGGAGAAGGCGTATGACCAGGAACCCCAGGTGATACTGTGGGAGATGCTGCAGGAGTATAGGGGGGGGCACTTCTGAGGGCCATCCAATCTCTGTACGCCCAAAGTGAGAGTTGTGTCCGGATACTCGGCAGTAAATCGGACTCGTTTCCAGTGGGTATTGGCCTTCCGCAGGGCTGCGCTTTATCACCAATCCTGTTAGTGATATTCATGGACAGGATATCGAGGCGTAGTCGTGGAGGAGAAGGTCTGTGACCTTCAGCGGTCACTGGATCGGTTCGCAGCCGAGTGTGAAGCGGTTGGGATGAGGATCAGCACCTCAAAATTCGAGGCCATGGCTCTCAGCAGGAAACTGGTGGATTGCCTACTCCGGGTAGGGAATGAGCCCTTACCCCAAGTGAAGGAGTTCAAGTACCTCGGGGTCTTGTTCACGAGTGAGGGGATGATGGAGCGATTTGCCGGAGAATCGGAGCATGGATGGATGGAGAAACGGAGGGTCTGCTCCCGATAAACTTTTGTATCTTATAGAAACCTACAATGATGTCCACTTTCACAGTGATTCCCCAGGTGTATGCAGGTGAATAAACTGGACAGGGTTGTAAAACTGGGTGGCAAAATGACCTGAATATAAACTTTTACCTTCAGGACGCAGGTATAGCCCAGGATGCAGACTTTAAGAGACATCACATCTTCTGTACCATGCAGCTGCTTAACAACATGGGCGTCATTTGTCTAAATTCTGCACCTTTTTAACTTGCATCTGAAGTCCTTTATTTATTTTCCATTTATGTTTTCTTATAATGTTTTTATGATGATCATGTTTTTATGTTATATTAGGCTTTGTGCTGTCACGGAAGGTTGTTGATGTTGTTTTGATATTCTTTTGTGCTCTCTGTGCAAAGCAAATTCCCTTCGGGGCAGTAAAGGTTTCATTCATTCATTCTGTCACAATTACTGCTTCTTCTCGTCCCTCTCTATGACAGCAAACTTTTCACCCCGCCCTCAAGTGTGGTCATTCAGAACAGCTAAATACTATTTTGCAATCCGACGGTTGGTTTCTAACATACCCAGGCTAACGATAATAATAAAGCAAAGATGCACTGTAAAATCATTTCCCAAACTTTCCGTTGTAAACATGTCGCACAGTTTACAGACCAGCTTCCTTTGACCTACCTTACCTGCTCAAATTGTGGGCACTGCTGGTGTTCCTGTGCAGTGAGGGATTATCATCTGTTGTGTGCACGGTTTTACATCCAAATATAGTAGTTTAGATAATCTTAATAAATCCTTGGCTTGTTTACAACCCCGTCTGACCGCTCATGTTTGAAACTATTTATATTGATGTTGCCATGAAACAAATCATTTTGTAATTCAATTTTTAAGGCAGTTTTCTAGACTTCTTTTTTGCTCTTAATTAAGCCTGCAACGTAACAAGTTACACTTCTTACATGTTGTGTGCCGCCAAAGAGAGCAGCCTCATTTAATACAAATTTCAAAAATGACTCTCAAAGTTAAAATAAACAGAAAGTCCTTCATCAGAATACCACTTGAGTTACCCATAAAGGTTCTTACTCATTTTCAGAAAGGAGAAGTGAATTTACAGTCAATGTTATTATAATTTTACTGTAAATGTTCAGATGTGCAATCAACACATTAAGACAACTGGTCCAGATGTTCTGATTTAATGCCCTGAACATAATTTGTAACCAAACTATCTCTCGCCATCTTCTCTCCAGACCTCTCAGGAGTTTATAGACAAGCTGATGTCTAAACTCGGGGGTAAAAATCCAGAGGAGACAGGAGGTTTCCAGGAGGCCCCCTTGGCCTACGACGCTGTGTGGGCTCTAGCTCTGGCACTCAACAAGACTGTAGGACCCCTAAAGGCAAAGGGTCACCGGCTAGAAGATTTCAACTACAACAACCGAGATATCACAGCTGAGATCTACCGAGCACTTAACACCAGCTCCTTCGAAGGAGTTTCAGTAAGTACAAAACCCAGAGGAGGGAGGATGTGCAGAAAGTGAAAAAGGGATGAGAGTGCTTGATAATAGAGTGGGAATGATGGAGCGGGATGTTCAAACATTAAAAGTCTGCCTTTTTTCTTTCAGGGTCATGTTGTATTTGATGCTCAAGGGTCTCGAATGGCCTGGACTCTTATTGAACAGCTTCAAGGTATGTCACAGTATGTCGCTGCTTTAAAATGTATTTCATTCAAATAAATCAGCCTGTTAGATACAATGTGTGACGTCATCATTTCCATCAAACAACCAGCTGCTGACACCAAATTGTCTTTGGCAAATTGCATTCAGCACTAATTTGCTGTATTTTATGTTGTCATATAGATAAACATGATCACTGTATTGTATTGTATATCACTTTTCATGCACACATTTGTAGAGCTTCACACAATAAAATAGAAAGGTTATAATTCCTGTTGTCAGACTCCTCTCTCCTCGGATCCCCGATTTCCTTTCCGCTTCCTCCGCTCACATTTCTTGTGTCCACGATGCGAGGAAAGGAATCGAGGATGTTCAAACTGGGAAATTAGAAAGTCTGTATGTGTGAGCCATGGGACCCCTGTGGTGGACCCCGCTACTTGCCCTATGTCAGCTTCAGCCCCCAACAATCACTCTCTGGCATAAAAAAGTATGGAATAGTAAAGAAATGTCTGTGGTTGTGAAACATTTCAGAAGAAAAGATTTGGGTCGTCAGAAACAGTTGGGTTCTCCTGGCCTAGGTAATCATTTTGCATCACAATCATCTTGCATTGAGATTTCATATAACCATAGTAACATACTGTATGTAAAGCTAATTGTGATGTCTGCAGTCAGCCGACTGTCCCTCAGAACTATGTCTTTAGTAAATGATTCCAAACCTCATGATTTGTGAAAAGGCAGAACATTCAGACAGTGTGGGAGGGGAGCAGTGCATCTGCTTCATGCAGGAGATCAGAGTTCATGTTCCATCATATGCCTGCAATTACCATGTTCCTTTTACTAACTGAACTTTAAGCTTCCAGATGTAAACATGATGTTGCCTTCTCACTTTGGGGGCTTAGTATACAAGGCAACATTATCGATTAAAGGACATTTTTCGTCCTTTGTCTACAGGGCATTATTATTTTTCTCAGGAACAACTACTGCTAGCATGAGTACTATGGACTGGGATCCACAGCACAGTCACTTGCTTACAATTTACTGACTCAAAAAAGTGCATTCAGTGTCAATGGAAGTGTTTTATGATGGATTTCTGTCCTGTTTATGTCGGGAAACACTAACTGTGTCTTTGTTGTTCAGCATAAGTCCACAGCCACTAAAACATTACAACTTCTCTTCCACAATAATCCAATTATTACTCCAAATGAACCCGCAGGCCAACCAGATTCATGTTGGATGGTTGCGTCACTGTGTTCTTCATGGAATAGGATAGAGGTGGCTGAGTAATCACATGGCAATGGTAGTGTCTTATCTGTAGTGAGGCTCTGGCTGGCTGGCTGCCTTTTGATCACTGAGCCTGTGTTCTTCTATTCAGACTGTCTTTATGTTTCTCTGACAGTCCTGAGATCTGGGACTATTAGAGGATCTCTGCGTTCATAGGACTGATTAACAGTGGAGCTTGTTTTGCTGATTTTCTTTGTTGGTGCTGGCCTCCATCATCCCACAAGGGGAGGGTTAGTGATGAGCTACAATTTGTTTGATGGTAATTGGAACCGTGCTGGCCCTGGGCAGTTCTTTGGTCGAGTTTAAGCTAAGGGGAAAGATAGACATGGAAATAAAATGCTCATTCAAGCCTCTTGTCAGCTTTTCAACATAAACATTAATTGGCTTTGCTACAGTCTGCAGAACCACAGTTGTAGTACTAAGAAGTTGTAAGGATTTGAAAAAGACAAGGAAATAGTGGACAATTGTGTTCCTCTGAAGACAGATGCTTCTCTGTCAATTGCTGCAGATGTATGTATGCAGGGAGAATCTGTAGCTACCTGGAGGATCCTACTGTATGTATGTGTACTACCTAAACTGTGACTGGTCAGCTTCAGCTGTTTAATCGTATTAATATGTTACAATGTAGTGCACTGTACAGTAGTGCAAAAGTGTGCATGGATACTTGGATATACAATAATATGATTTATATTTTATTATACTATTTTTATTGGTATTATAATTTTATTTTATAATACATCATATTATATATGTTTTACATGTTGCTATGTTGCTATGTATTATATTATATTATATTATAATATAATATACAGTATAGTAACTGGTAGCTTACCTGTTATGGAGAGAGAACCACTCTGCCACTGTGATTTGATTTGATTTGAGTCTTTTTTCCAGGAAGTAACAGTGTTCCAGGGAGTTCAGGCCTCATGTCTTTGGATTGGTTTCACATCCTGTATTATTGATGAGACTGTATCTTTGTAGTCCAACCCAACATTAGGCTTTATGTGCAGGCTGAATGACCACGTCATTTAACTTAAAATGGCTAAAAGATGCAAAGAGCTGCAGAGCTGGCTTTTAATTCTATATGAGCCCTGCATAGATTCATGTTAGTTGGCTGTAGGGATAATGTGTTATGACTGCTGGAGTGGAGTCCAGTGTTAGATGTGCCTGGGGTGTGCCTCCCTGTGCTAGGACACTGGGATATTAAAGTGTTGGATTTCATTAATGAAATATCTCATAAAGTGTATTGGTTCTTAGAGCAGAAGAACAAGAAACAACATTTCCCAGAAGAAAAACATTTGTATTTGAAGTGAACTGCATACTTATTGAGGCGCTGTCTTTGTACAAGTGAAGCTGCTTTACTGTAAACAGTATACAGTGTTTTGTATGTTTTTTCCAACAAGGGATTAGTCACAATATTGCGTAGTACTTAAAGGAACAGTTCGACATTATAGGTCATTCATTTCTTTCAATTGTACAAATTGTATTAAATAATTCACTGGGATATAACTATGGCTGGATATTGTTTCAATACAGCTATCATAATTATACTTTTGTGATACCTTATGTTGAGAAATACAAAGATTATTTTGTTCATAACGCTTTACCATTCAACACAAAAGCTCAAATTCTCAAATGTTTGACTTCTGTTGTCCAAAATTGTGTTTAGACAAGCTGTGCAAGAAGTTTGTCTTTATAAAATACAGTATAAAATGGGCAACTGACAACTTTTCCTATTTAACAGTTGTTGATACTGCTATGCACACATTTCGGTTGGTATTGAGGTTGGATACCAAAGTCTAACTGGTGGAACATTCATTAGAGTCAGGGACACAGGAGCCCAGTCTAACCTCTCTCTCCCTCTCTCTCTCTCACACAGGAGGGAGCTATAAGAAGATTGGATACTACGACAGCACTAAAGGCAATCTGTCGTGGTATGGGAATGACAAGTGGATAGGTGAGGAACATTCATCTTCCTCAGATCCTTTATTTTCCTCTTTCTTACTGTCTGTTGCAGTCCTTCTACCTTCTAATCTCCTGTTTTATTTGACCCTGCAGCTTCACCCTCTCTCCCTATAATTCCTCTTTCCTTCCTCCTTTATTGCACTCTCCTCTCTCTCTCCCTCCCCCCTCCCACTCTTTACACACAAGGTTGGCTGTGAATGTTCATCAATCAATCAGTCAGGTTTAATTTAGCATGTGACTTTTTACAGATCACCAGACACCCGAGTGATGCAGCAGCAAATATAGCCAAAGTTAAGGGCTGTGATGGGCAGATGTGCTATGGAGCGACGATTGTATTCCATTTTCTGAATAAACATGAGTACCACTTCAAAGCCATGACAGCAATGCAATAAATAGAAGATGCTAGTTGACAGTCTAAACAAAACAGGAGAAAGCAATCTGGGTGATGATGTAATGGGATTGGGCCCTGTGACCTTGACTTTGAGAATTAAATTGCTTTCCCTGATCGGCACACAGGGAACTATGTGTGCGTCCATGTCAGTTCTGTCTCTTCGAGCTGACAAGATGCAGATCTAAAAGTGGTTAATGCTCTGAAAACTGTGCAGGATTTAGCACGTCTGTGAAATTGTAAACAAATCGAGTGATGTAATGGTCGATGGCAGGGAGGGGGTGACGGATACAGATCGACCTTCAGTTGTTTATTAACGAGTGCTGTCTCAGACACAGCTGATTGGATTTCCTGTCAGTATTGCATCGATTGTTTCAAGATAGGGGAGGTGGGAGTGACCTGGGGCAACTATTCTAGAACTAAACAAGGTGAATAGGTGGTTACTGATTGGCAGAGGTGGTGGAAGCATTATTTGGGAAATAATATTACAATGTTGTCAGTGGTTATTTCGAAGGACCATAGCAGTGCTTTGGAATGTCCATTTTGTCCCTTTAATACAAATATATATATATATATATATATATATATATATATATATTCTGTAAATCCTCAAGTGATGTCCATAATTTACCTCACTAGAAGAGATAACTATGTTTAGAATATGTTTTGTTATATTTTAGTTAGACGTCTTCCTGTTTTCTGATCTGCTTTGGTTTTAGATTTAAATTACAAAGTCAAGACTTCCTCCATGTTTACCTGTGCACATAAAGTAAAGTAAGAGTTCTGGGCAGAGTGGTGAGTCTGACAGGACTCAGGTAATAACCCCAAACCCTGAGGGACATGATTGAATACTGGCTTTATATGGTGTTATTTGAGAAGTTACAGTATAGGACCATTCCAGTGCCTTTAGTACCTCCCTACAAATCATGTGTATTTTATATAACTGCTAATCATTTCTGAAGGTACTCAATAGTGTGGTCATTTTGTCCTACATTCTAAACAAACCAAAACGTTCTATTCATTTTAGTATGATTTGGAACTATCTTAAGGTGTTGCTTTTTATAATCCCATGATCACAGCAAACCATTTCTCACCAATCCTCTGAAAACTAAGCTGCTGATTCTGAAGTGTTGACATCTCAGCTGTGAAGACACGAGCCAAGCTGTAATGTCCCCTGGTAGTGTCTGACGTCACTCCTGTCTACTGTGACTGAAAAGCTGTAGGCACTGATACATTACTGGTGGTGCGGCAGAAACTAGTTTTTGTAACCAAGCCAACAGACGGCAAGGTCATCGTAGTGGCCAGAAGAAGTGTCAGTGTTTTTGGTGTTTGACCCTGCGGTCATGCTGCCCTTAGTGAGACTGTCTGGGCCATCTGGACTGTGTTTGGAAGTCAGCAGATGCTCTTGGACAGTGGACGAGCTGAGTAATACGTTACAAAAAGCCAATTCCCTTTGTGTGACAGCCAGTCACCCAAAGGCACACGATGTCCTCCTCTCTTCCTGCCACGATGGATGTTCAGCAGTGTCCTTCCTGGCAGTGAACACCACAAATAGCCAGGGCAGTGACATGACAGAATCATGCCGCCAAGGTGACCAGGACTTTGTTATAAATGGGTTGCTACTTGCTAATGTTTTCAAGATATACCAGTTCTCTCCTCTAAATCCCATTTTCTCCTCCCATCTCACATTGATTCTTTATACTTCCCCTTCCTTTCTTTACAATCCATTCTCCCCTAATCCCTTCTTCATCTTCTCGTCTCTTTGTATCTTTCTAACTCTTCTCAACTCCATTCGCCCACCTTCATTTCCCAGTATTTGTCCACAATTGCTTCTCTTCTCCTCACTCATTCTTTTGGTCTCCTTGACAACCACTGCTGCATCACTGACTCTCTCATATTGCCTGGGTAACCTTTCTGGGGGCAGTCGCCATGGTAACATACTGTCCCGATTCCACCATGTGCTAGTGTTGGAGAACACATTTTCCCAAATAACTCTTGCTTACACACACACACTCTCTCGCTCTCTCTCTTTCTCTCTCTCTCTCTCTCTCTCTCTCTCTCTCTCTCTCTCTCTCTCTCTCTCTCTCTCTCTCTCACTCCCCCTCTCTCTCTTTCTCTGTAATGCTAGGATGGTATCCTTCAAGGTTACAGGAATAAGAGTCTACTGCCTGCTTGTGGCTCTGTGAGACTGTACTTGGGCACTGCAGTGCTTTGAGCTTAATGAAAACATTTTCATGCTAACATGTAAACCATGTTCACCATCTTAGTTTAGCTTGTTGGCGCTTTACATCAGGGTCAGCCTGCTGAAAAGACCAATTAGATGTGTACTATAGTGACATTTTGCTTTTCTTATTAAGTTTAAAGTTTTAAAATGAGCAGGAACAGTGTCATTGCCCTCTATTGTACATACAGGTCTGCATAATCTTTTCCAGAACAAGTTACCGTGACAACTACTGGCCAGATTTAAATTACATTTGGTAGCAATCGCCCGGTTTCCAAGAGGATTCTTTATAATGTTTCTAGAGACCCCATGACCTTTCCTCTAGTATAAACACAGGTCAAAATGTCTCCTTGATGTATAATCTATCACCTTTAATCAGACTCCAATCCAAGTTCAAAGATGTGTATCTTTGAAAAGTATTTTGGTATTAACGTCATGATTCAATTTGATTTTCAAGACGGCTATGCCATTGTTAGACTATGGAGTCTTGATTTGTGGATATCAACAGATCATTGGTTTTATGCCCTCACAACTGTCGATTACACTTCAAATTCTTCTTTAAAAAGATAGGCTACATGGTATCAAGTGTGATATAATCACCATATTGTTGGGGGAATGTACCACACTAAGGTTTTTTTGTCAACGACAAGTTTGTTGTTTACAGGGAAGGCAAAATGTTGCCACACGGTGACTTCAGGGAAGCGGGATTTTCCTCTTCTGTTGTTTCTCCGTCATCTCCGAATCCGGCAGTCGCCATGGTGTCTCTGAAAGTGTAGCTGCAGCCGTGTCATCTTTGAGCTGCAGACTGCCGGTTGTAGTCCATTTATGCTCACAAGATTTTATTTGTTTTGGTATCAGGAGCAATGTAAACTGGAGTGGACCACTGCATTTAATCCAATCCTTGTGCTTCCTCCTCCTATGTTGAGGAGTGTATCTCTGTCACAGCCAGAGTGGGGTGCACTCACTCTGTGTCACCCTAAATATAAATTAAGGCATTACACTACAGTGGGTAGGCCTCTAAAGATATGCGTCAGCTTGACGGTAATTTAAGATCATTTTAATCCACTTTTAGTTTAAAAAAATCTTTTTTTTATGGTGTGTTCCCTGAATATGACATGTATCCAAAAATGGCTGCTGTATGAATAAAGAACACCATGCTTTTGAAGTATGATTCTCAAAGTAATCCTCTGCATCAGACTCTGAAGTGTGACACCTAAGATCCTCAACTGCAATACAAACCAGCACATTTGTGAGGCAAAAGAAGCTACTGATACTATTCTGACGGCATGGCTGCTTTTAACATCTCATTCAAACATGCCAAGGCTCACAGATCTTGCACTGCATTGCCGAGGGCTTCAGATGCTCTAATACCGCAGCAAAGTAGGCAACACTGACACACATACACATGCTCTGCCATGCATGTTGTAAATGGAATGTAAATTTAATGGAAGCTAAATCTCATCACATTTCTGCTTTAGTTTAGGAAAGTAGCAGAGTATTTCTGGTAAAAAAAAAAAGAAATAAAACAAGACTAGAGACCATAGTGGGATTAGAATGGGGGGGGAAATGACTTCCTTCTCTCCAAGCCTCATTAGCCCTCTTGGAAAGGATACCTTTATTCAGGCTTGAAACAGCCGAAACGCCTCTTCAACATCATCCACTGTCACCTTCTTGGGCAAGAGACAAGGGAACCTGCCCATAAAATACACCAGAGAAGAGAATATGGCCGTTTGGTATCTATTCATGTCTACCACTGCAGCATGTTGCAGCAGTTTATGCCCTAAGGGGAACTTGGAGATCATGTAATCTGCTGTTGTTGTGAAGTAGTCCTTGCGCTTCTGAAGAATTATCCTAGCTGAAGGTTACCTCTCAATGAATACATTTGTTTTGTAGCCAACGGATAAGTCCTCGTCAGTCAGCTGGTGTTCTCTGTTTCTGTAAAGAGCACTTCCAGCTGCAAAGCTAACACAGTTAATCTATGATATTCCTGCTTTTCAACAAGATTGTAGATGCCTTCTCCAGTAGACATTTGAGCAGCACTACTACTATTTTGCCAACATTTGGATCATAGACACGGAAAACCACGGGATAAAGCTTGACATCACCTATGTCTGTGACTGAAACATTGTCCTTCAATTTTGACGTTTGAGCACGGATTGATCATTGAACACAGTCACATCCTCTCGCCCCCTCGGAGTCCTGCGCTCTGTCCGCCCATCAAGTGCAACAGCTGGATCCAGGATGCCACGATGGAGCCACGCAGTCCTGTAGCTGGTTTAGCCTGAGTCTTGTTTTCCTGCTACCGGACATCAACCATGAGCATTCTGGGAAGTGGAATAGCGTAACTGGGTTAGCTTCTTAGCTGTTTTTCAGCCGGGTTGCCATGATTTCTTGTTCGATAACATCTTTGTAGAGCGGTAGCCAAGACTGCATGGAGTGGTAACAGTTTGCAGCCCTGTCACTGCTAATCACTGAGTAGCACACAATTTACACATACAGTAGGTGTACAAAACGACACCACACAAAAGCAGCCCACATTCTTGATACATTGAAAACATCCTGAGGTTTTTTTTAAATTAACTTTATTGATTTATTTTTTATACACAAATTCACAACAGTGATAAAGCAGTTGTGGGTGACAGTGCCATGTTATGGGAGTACAATACAATACAAAACAACAACATACAATACAATGCAACTAAAAAGGACAACAAAACAAACGAAAACAAACACAAACAGTCTGCTTTGTCATATTACCCATCTCACAGAAAACATAAAACAATTAATAAAAAAAAAGCCTCACCTTCAGGTCAAAATTAAAATAAATAAATAAATAAAAATAAGGTTATTAATTAATTATTCAGAATTGCAAGTTGCAAAGCTAAGAGTTTGGATAGTAATTTAAAGTATACATTCAGCAGGCTGATGGGACGAAAGGAGGCACATGACAGGGGGTCTTTATTATTTTTTAGAATGAGAGAGATTGAGGCCTGAGTGAGGGTCAGGGGCAATTTAAGAGAGTCAAATGACTCATTAAACATGTCAATTAAAATGGGGGCTAATTTGTGTAAAAACTTCTTATAAAATTCAGCAGTATAGCCATCTGGTCCTGGACATTTGCCACATTGCATGGATTTAGCTGCTGTAGTGAGTTCTTCAACAGAAATCTGAAATATCGAGAGAGTTAAAGAAACTATCCAAGTGTGAGGAGTCAGCTGTGCTTTCAGAAGTATACTCATTATTAATTTCCTTAGGATCAATCGTTAAGCCGAAGATGTTCACATTTGGGGGATTTGGTGGGACGATAATGCCTGTCGCAGTGGATAGGCTAGTAAACTGCTGGCCTTGTCCCCATGCTCGTAATAAGTATATCTGGATTTCAGTAGCATTTCCGTTGTATGATCCGTAGCTAAAACCTCAAACTCAGTCTGTAAGGAGAGGCGCTCCTTGTATAAATCTGGAGGAGAGGTGGCATAAATTGTGTCCAGCTGTGCAATGTGTTTTGTTAATTTTCTAAGTTTCTCCCTCTTAGTTTTCCCATAGCACCGATGCGGATATATCGGGACTCTTATTTACACTAAGAAAAAAATCTACCTGCGCGGAAATAAATTCCACAAAGTCTTTATTTGAAAGTAAACGGTTATTGAAACGCCATGGAGCACGGTTGTTATCAGATCCTGTCAAATGTATATTCATAGTGACATGGTCAGAAATAACTATTGCATTATGTGAAATTGATTTTACAGATGGAAGAATTCTATTATCTAGTGAGTGAAAGTGTGATTTGAAAAAAATGAATAATGTGACGCCAGGGGTCAGATATAGCAAATTGTTCTTTGAGGAGAGAGTTCTCCGGCCTGACGTAGAATCTCATTGTGAATGTGAAAGTAGAGTACTCTTACGACAATGGCCGGGGTGTATCTCCCTCTTTGGGCTTGTCCCGCACCATAACATATAACATCCCCCTGGACCATCCACCTCTAAAAACAACAGGAGGCACTGCTCTAAAGGAAGTCAATGATTTCAAATACCTGGGCTCGTGGGTCAACTCGTCCGAGCAAGACCTTAAAGTGAGGAAGGCGCTTGCATGGAGGGCTCTGAACGGCATGACCTGTGTGTGGAACTCCAAACTCCCCCGACAAATGAAACTTAGCTTCTTCCATGCAACAGTGGAGTCTGTTCTCCTGTATGGCAGTGAATGCTCCGGTGAAAACTCGGGCAGTCACCTTCTCACGCTCAGCCCCCTGGTTCACTTCAGAGCTACGGAACATGAAGGCAGCTGGGCGTGTACTGAACACAATCTGGACTCAGTGTTCATAGATTAGAACACCAAAAAGCCTACTCAGAGTCACTCAGAAACGCACGGACACAGTTCTACTCCAATATCATCAATAAAAACCCTGGAAACTCCAAGCAGTTGTTCTCCACCATAAGTCATCTCCTCAGGCCACAAACTCTTTCACACACCGACACCACAGAAAAGCAGTGCAATAGCTTTATTACTTTCTTCAAGACTAAAGTCGACACCATCCGCTCTTTTCTCTCCGGCTCCTCCGCTCAGTCTGTCCCTGCTGTCAACCCACAGCCTGGGATTTTCCCGCCTCTTCGCGTCTCTCTCAGCAAGAGGTTGAGGACGTCATCTGCAGGATGAAACCTTCCACCTGCGCACTTGACCCTTTTCCCACAGCCCTGGTAAAATCCAACATTTGTGCTCTAAGCCCCCTGATCACCAAAGTCATTAACCTCTCGCTCCAGACTGGTCATGTCCCGTCTTCTCTAAAAACTGCCGTCATCAGACCTCTTCTCAAAGAATTCACCTTAGACCCGGATGTCCTCACATCCGGGCCCATCTCCAACCTGCCATTTTTATCAAATGTATTGGAAAAAGTAGTTGCAGCCCAGCTTCAGGACCATCTCAAAGCCAACTGCCTCTTTGAGAAATTCCAGTCCGGTTTCCGTTCCGAAATAGCTCTGGTCTGATGGCGGCTGACGCTCGCTCCCCATCCTCCTGGATCTGACTGCAGCGTTTGACACGGTCGACCATCAGATCCTGCTTCAGCGCCTCCACTACACCATCGGACTCTCTGACTCCGCCCTGTCAGATGCTGAACAACTCATCCACGCCTTTGTCTCCTCAAGGTTGGACTACTGCAACGCTCTCCTCATCTGGATTCCAAGCGGGAGCCTTCAAAAGCTCCAATATATCCAGAACAGCGCCGCTAGGATCCTGATGAGGGTGTGAAAATATAACCACATCACACCCATTCTCCACTCCCTCCACTGGCTTCCTGTCGCATTCAGGATCGAATACAAAACCTCCCTACTTACCCATCAGTGCATACATGGAAACTTTGCTCCACCACCGCAGGACCAAGCTCCGCACCATGGGCGATCGGGCCTTCTGCTCAGCCGCCCTGTGGAATTCCCTCCCAGAACACCTGAGGGCTCCACAGGCCACCGACTCCTTCAAGAAGGACCTAAAAACCTTTCTTTTCACAAAAGCCTTTCCGTAAAATCCTATGTCTGTTGTTGTTGATGTTTTGTTGTTGTCCTGCATTTTAGCCCCTTGCGATTGCTTTTAGCTTTGAAAGGCGCTTTCTAAATACAAATTATTATTATTATTATTATTATTATTATTATTATTATTATTATTATTATTATTATTATTATTATTATTATTATTATTATTATAATGCCTGACCCTGAAGCCCACCCTGCAGAAATCCCTAGATGGGTGCTACACGAGAATGCTGCGTGTGGTACTTGGCATCAACAAGGATGAGCATGTCACCAACACGCACTTGTATGGGGGGCCGCTAAGGGTGGGTGAGAAAACAGCGGTCAGGAGAATGAGGCTGGCAGGTCACTGCCAGAGACACCAAGAGCTGCCAGCCAGCAAACTTGTGCTGTGGGAGCCAACACACAGGCAAGGGCGTCCCGCAATAACATACGTGGATGTACTCAGGAAAGATGCGGGAGCAGAAAATACTGGCGAGCTAGCCAGATACATGGAGGATCGGGATGACTGGAAGCACCGATGGAGGGCCCGTCTGAGGACGACCTAGTAGTAGCAGCGTGCGATGGGCTCGATCTAGCAGGGGCCTCTCATCCAGTCAAAGTATTTCCTCTAGTAGTTTCACAATTTGGTAGTTCGGATTTTAGACGAGCAGAAGACATTTGGGGTGTATTGGTTTATAAAAGTCACATACAATGAATCTTAAGTATATGTTTTATGTTTTCCAACAATAAATGACCAGAATCGTGCTGTGATTGACTAAATTAAGTCACATTCTCAGGAGCAGCGGGGAAACACATCTTACATCCTTGGTGCCCCTCGTCACAGTCCGTTATATGAGTTATTGACAAAAGATAAAGTTAGCTGTGTTTACCAAACAACTTCAGGTGCATTACCAGCACATTCAAGACTGACCCTGATTTACATGTAGCCGGAGAAAACCAAGAAGTAGAATACAATTTATGTTGTGGCGACTCCAAACCTCTTGCCTTGTGTTTGCTTGTGGGAAGTGAAGAGGTCCGAGCCTGGACGCCAAATATAAACTCTTTACATGTTCTGCATTCACATAATAAAGTGTTCCACTTGCGCTGGCTGACAGAAGGACTTCAATGATACAAAACATGATGTTTCTTAACAGATTCATTCAATCTTGCACGTTACCCATGGGTGTTTCCCTGTGGGGTTGTTCATCTGTAGAATAATTTAGATCCCTTTTATGGAAATGTATAATGTGTTTGATTAGGTAAAGATGTCTGTTATTTTTGTTTTATTTCAGTTGCTGTTCATCACTTGTCCACCATGAGGTCTCATCACAACTCACTGTTCTTCAGATCCTACTCAGCTTGCAAGCCACGCAGATGTTTGATATAAGCGAGTTTGAGATAATGTCTTTGAATACATTCTTTCTGGTTAAACAATCTATAGATTTATATCAAGGATACAAGGATCATTTGTTATCATTGTACAACACAGGGTTCTGCAACACAATGCAGTTATAGTACCATTTTGCTACATAAGAAAAACAAAAAAAACAAAATCATAGGTGATAATATTATTTGACCCATAACGGCAAAACATATGAGCATACATTTCTCAGGTTTGTACAGTCCCATTTAAATTAGCATTGTGCATCATTGAACAGACCTTGACAATGTTTCTTTGTAAAGTCGTAAAATGGATCAAAGTAGAAGTCACGTGAAAGTGTTTTTCTCAATCCTGAACTGTGTCTGCACCCGTTAAATGAACCTTGGTAATTGAGCACACACTAAGTGGCTGTGTGTGATTCACTGCAAACATCAAAGGGACATTGGAGGCTGAGGCACGGCTGGACACTGCACTGATAGTTAGACCGGTAGTGAGAGCAAACACTCTACTAATGCCTTCACAAGTGTGTCTTCACCTCTGTCACTCATCTCTTCTTCTTCCTACAATCTCGAAATCCTTCTCATCATCACCTCTGTGTCTTCTAGGCTCAGGACCCCCTGCAGACCAGACGGTGGTCATCGAGGAGTTTCGCTACCTGTCCCAGAAGATCTTTGTGTCTGTGTCTGTCTTTGCTGGGTTGGGAATCCTGCTGGGAATCGTCTGCCTCACCTTCAACATCTACAACAGCAATGTCAAGTAAAAAAGCTCACCTTTACTAGGCATCGATCGGAGGCCAAGCAGTCGGCCCACTTTGAACAGGCACGCTTTCAAAGGCCTGCACTAAAGACCCGAACATTCAATAGCAATAAATACCCTGAACATTCCCATGGCCATTTCTTCAAAATTACATTTTACTTACACTCAAAACCAAAATCCCCTAGATGTGTAATAAGTAGTTACCACAATGTACACACCGATTCCTTGAAGAAATAGCCACTCATTTCCAGAGTCTTTAAATACGTTTTTTTAATAAAGACATAATACATTAAAGTCTTTTATTTGGGTCTGGATAAGTTACATCTTGATGCAATTAAATTATTGTTTCCCCCCTATGGTACCTGGCCTTAAAGTGTTACTGCAATTTAATTAAGGTAGGTGAACAACTATTTTATTTAATAATCATAATTTCTTTAAATTAATACATTTTTGTCTTTTACATTTTTTTTATTATGGGTTCTGGGCCTAAATGACAAAATGACAAGCTAGTGCAGTATAACCAGTCCAAACTGGAGGTTCTAAATCAGTGGTTTTCAACCTTTCTGTGGCCAAGGCACACCAAAGACCAAGCAAAAATCTCAAGGCACACCTGGAGGGGGGGTGCTTGTGCTATAGCTGGTGCGTAGTTCAATCATCCCCTTTCCTCCGCTCTGTAGGTGTGTGCGGGAGGAGGGAATGTGAATGTGCAAGGCAGGAAGAAAACAAAAAACTTCAGGGCGCTCGGGGTTCCGTTGGGGAAATATGTATGCTGTCGGAGCTCCGGTGCGAATGAGTGAATGCTTTTTCGTGGTAATCTACAGTGAAGGATGTGTGATGCTGACAGTTGAATTTATTTATTTATTCTCAAGAACAATGCACATTGATCAACATAACTGTAAACATCACAGTGTTACCTAACAAGCTCAATTTGAACTGTTGTCATTCAGCCTGATGATCGGCCATTAAAATAACAAATACAAAAATAAAAACCTTTATTTTGAAAGATTCATCGGATACATCTGTCTGTGCGTCTATAGTCTCTTGACATTAAGCCCACAAGCAACAGTGAGTGGAAAACAAACGACTCTAAAGAGAAAAGGGAAAAGACCCAATGAGGAGGCATTTAAAAGACAATATCAGGAGTCCTACTTAAAATACGTGTTTATCGCTTCAGGTGATTCTCATGCGAGACACAAGCTCAGGGCTCCCACTAATTCAGCGTAATGGTGAGTTTTTTATGCACTTTATATTTGTTTTTATGCCGGCCGTATAATTTTATTAAGGTAAAAGCACTTGAAGTGTATTCGATGAAAGCACAACACGTTTGAGTAAACGGGACAGTTCCTATAACATTACAGCATTGTATATCCTATGAAAGAGTTGACCTTTCTTTCAGGCAGCCATTGTTATCCATTCCTTTCATCATAGTATGAGAGTCTACTGAAGACCTGAAACCTGCTAGAGTATGCACTCCATCTCAGGGAACATAACGTCTGCTTGTATTACTGTCAAAAGTTGTAAAAAGTCATTGCTGCATGCTAAATGCAGTGTGGGCTTTTCACTTATACCGGCACTTACAGAGCCATTACTATGCATCAGTGACGAAACTCTGACAAAACACTATAAGCAGACATGATGTCAACTGTGGGTGAACTGAAACCACCTGCCTGGATGTAGGGAATCATTCTAAAAAAGTTGGTTTAAAAAGGGTTTAACTGAAAGCTGTTTAAATGTCCATTGAAGAGTAAGAGAAGAAAGCTGTTACAATGTCAGTACTGACAGTATTTAAAATATCAGGTGAAGACAGTAAACACCTGGAAGTGTTTGAACTATAAATTGAAGAACATAATCTGTGTCAGGTGACATTAACAGGTAAAAACAAGTGGAGTCTTTTAAAGTGTGTTGTGGTGTGAGATAATGATACAGTTTACAAATTTTACTAACTTTAACTTTTAACTTTATTCTGCTTTAAGGACCAAAATTCGGTTATATTCTTTATCCTACCTCCTTTATTATCTATTCCTTTCACCATGGTATGAGACTATTGTTTGTGTATCTGTTTGTTTATGTACATATTTACAAAAACAGAAATATATGTATTTCTGCTTTTTCTCCAGGTACATTCAGAACTCTCAGCCCTACCTTAACAACATGACTGCAGTGGGCTGCATGATGGCTCTGGCTGCTGTCTTCCCTCTGGGCATCGATGGTCTTCATGTCCACAGGCGTCAGTTCCCCGTCGTCTGCCAGGTACACTTTGAAAGTTGCTCAAAACATTGGACAAACATTTGGACGCAACTGTATTAAATGCTTTTTTGGCTTCTTACTTGTGTTTGCTAAGATATATATATACTGTAAACATACAGTACTGTGCAAAGGTTTTTGGCATGTGTGAAAAAATGCTATAAATTAAGAATGCTTTCAAAATTATAATTTCCCTTCGAAATCGGAAGATGTCCAGCAGTGCCATCAGCTCAGAACTGGCAGAAACCAGTGGGACCCAGGTACACCCATCTACTGTCCGGAGAAGTCTGGCCATTAGTAGTCTTTGTGGAAGAGTTTTGGAAGAGCCAAAGAGCCAAACCTCCGACATGGAAACAAGGCCAAGCGACTCAACTATGTTGGAGGTTTGGCTTTTTGGCTGCAACCTTTCCACGAAGACCACTTCTGGCCAGACTTCTCCGGACAGTAGATACACCAAGACACCACAGAGGAGCAGTGTGATAATTTCATTGTATTTTTTAGAAAGAAAGTAGATACCATCCTGCTCTCTCCTCTCCAACTCCGCTGCTCTGCCAGTCCCGACTGTCAACCCCCAGCCTGGACCTACCCAGCCTCTTTGCCGCTTCACTGACATCTCGCAGCAAGAGATTGAGGCCATCATCAAAAAGATGAAACCCTCCACCTGTGCCCTGGACCCCTTTCCCACAGCCCTGGTCAAATCTAACATTTGTGCCATAAGTCCTCTGATCGCTACAGTGATAAACCCCTCCATCCAGTCTGGTCATGTTCCATCCCCTTTAAAATTGCTCTCATCAAACCACTCCTAAAATAACCCACCTTAGACCCAGATGTCCTTGCCAACTACAGACCCATCTCCAACCTGCCATTTCTATCCAAGGTGCTGGAAAAAGTATCTGCCACTCAAATTCAGGACCATCTTCAACTTCAATAACCTCTTTGAAAAAATCCAGTCTTGTTTCTGCCCTGGCCACAGTACAGAAACTGCTCTGGTTAGTGTCACCAACGATCTGCTGATTACAGCTGACGCCGGATCTCCATCTCTCCTCATCCTCCTTGATCTAACTGCAGTATTTGATACCGTTGATAAATGACATCCTCCTCCACCATCTTCACTCTACAATCAGACTCTCTCACTCAGCCCTAAACTGGTTCACCTCATATCTCACCGGGAGGACTGAGCACGTTACCTTGGGAGTGGCAAAATCACAAACACACTCTGTCACCTGTGGTGTCCCTCAAGGATCTGTCCTGGGCCCCACCCTTTTCACCATTTACATGTCCCCCCTTGGTCGTGTCATCAACCGGCATGGAATATCTTTCCATTGCTATGCTGATGACACACAACTCTACATCAGAACTAACCCAACCCCCTCTGCACCTCTGCCATCATCCACATTAACTACCTGCCTGGAGGAGATAAAGGCATGGATGAAGCACAACTTCCTCCAATTAAACAGCACTAAAACCAAAGCCCTTCTAGTTGGAACCCCACATCAGGTCCAGTCCTCCTTCATAACCTACATCACCTTCTCCGGTCAGAACATTTCACTCTCATCAACAGTCACCAATCTGGGTGTTAAAATGGATCCTCACCTGACCTTTGAGACTCACATCAAACAAACATGCAAGAACTCCTTCTACCACCTCAAAAACATTGCTAAACTCCGCCCCACACTCTCTCTGTCAGATGCTGAAAAGCTTGTCCATGCCTTTGTCTCCTCCAGACTTGACTACTTCAATGCGCTTCTCATCGGGATTCCTAGCAAAAACCTCCAGAAGCTGCAATACATCCAGAACAGCGCTGCTAGGATCCTGATGAGAGTGCGAAAGTACGAACATATCACACCCATCCTCAAATCACTGCACTGGCTCCAGGTCTCACTCAGGATTCATTATAAAATCTCCCTTTACACCCATCAGTGCATTCACAGAAATGCTCCATCCTACCACAGAGAACTACTTACCCCACAAACCTCCACAAAAAACCTCCGTTCTGTAAAGGCTAACCTCCTCCTACCCCCCAGGACCAAGCTCAAAACCATGGGAGATTGCGCCTTCTGCTCCGCTGCTCCCAGACTGTGGAATGCTCTCCTTAAACATCTGAGGACACCACAGACTGGATGCTTTTAAACAGGCCTAAAAACCCATCTTTTTAACAAAGCCTTCTGCTAGACTTTAACCCTCCATCTGTTGTCTTGTCTGTCTAATAAAAAGTTTTTTAAATGTATATTCTGCTTCATAATTTTTACTCTCTAGCACTTTGAGTTTTGTTTACTCAAATGAAAAGTGCACCTATAAATACAATTTATTATTATTATTATTATTATTATTATTATTATTAGATGTGTGTATCTGGGTCCCACTATATATACCTTATACATATATATATTCAAGGAGATAATTAACCTTAATGGTAAACGATGTATCCTGATAATCACACTGATTTGCCTTTTTTTCAGTTGATTCAATTTTAAATTGTGTTCTTAAGAGCCAATTTATGTTTATGGGGGTTATTATATTTAGATCCTAGACAATCACTAAGTAGTGATGTATTAGTCTCGCCAATGTCTGTTTCACTTGACACCAGAGTCAGAGTAGCGATTGCTCAGAGCAATTACCCCTAAAGTTTTTCATGGCAATCTTTGTGGCCATCTTTCTCTTGGAACATTTTATGGATGTAGCTTAATAGCTAGCCAGGAAAATTATGTTGATTCCAAATCGAGAAGAAAATCTTTAGTTTAAACCCAGAAATGTTGTGTAGTTTTGAGTCTTTAAGCTCATGTTGACAGCTGTGTGATTCTTGACCGCCACAGTAAAGGCAGACATACAGCATCCCTGCTGTATTACAGAGGATAGGGTAAGAGATAGCCAGCCTTAGACGTTATTTTCATTTCAAGGTCATTTCTGAAAGGCTATTAAACTCAAACAGGGCTTAATGATGGGGACTGGCGGAGGAGATGATTTGATTTATCTGTTTGATATATTAATCCGTTTAATTATGAAATCTTTCATTTATTTTCTTCTCTGCTAGTTTCGCCTTTGGCTGCTTGGTCTGGGTTTCAGCCTCGCTTACGGCAGCATGTTCACCAAGATCTGGTGGGTCCACACCGTCTTCACCAAGAAGGATGAGAAGAAGGACAAGAGGAAGGTAAATGTGGCAAGGAGTTGAAGCTATGGATTTATGTTCCAGGAGTTAACAAATAAGTCCATCCAGAGCATTTCTGCCAAGCCAAGGGGGGGGGGTGTTAGGCTTTACTTAATCATTATCCCCTTCAAGGGCAAGCTCCACTGCCGGAGATGATGTATTCCCCAATCATGTGTTATCTTTTTACATTTACTCTCTGCCCTGTTTCTATAGTTGGTCCACTGCTTGCCCTTGAGCATTGTGTAGCATCTATTTGTCATGCTGCCGGGCCAGAGAACTCTTCCAATTGGTAAAAAGCCTCTCCTAGTTCTCCATCCCCTACCCCCCTCCTCTCTCTTCTGTCTCCTACATGTAAAAGGACATGTCATACAAGATGTTCCAGACCGCAAGTGTTTCAGACACGTTTTTTGCTCTGACATCTCACGCAACAGATACGCTGTTATTGTAATCCATGCAGCTACTGAATAATCATATTAATCTACATTTTGCATCCTAGTCTGGGTGTAGTGTGCTGTCAGAGTTTGTAATCCCACAGACTCTCCCCTCATTTTTACCCAGCAGCTGGGAAGCAACACAGGAACTTCTTGGGTAACATACACTGTACATTTACTGCCACTAGACACCGTCACTGCTGTCCTTCCCTCTGCTCTGATTGCCAACACCTGTCTACCCTAAGCACACACACACACACGCGCACACGCACACACACACACACACACACACACACACACACACACAAACACAAGTTGTGTGTAAGATTTAGTGGCTTAAGTTAAAAGAATCCTGGATCAGGAAAACTGCAAAGTTTAGAGAAAGTTTGGCTGCTCCTTTGCAGGACCGGTGTAGACAATCCCTTCCGTGCTCGTGCCAGACGTGGCGTCTGCGATCTGGACTGGGGTAGAAAATATCCTTAATTGGAGAAAGCCTATCAGGCGGGATTCTTTTATCGAGGGCTGTGTCAAAACTGATTTAGTTCACCTTAACTCACTTAATGCCATGCTGCATTAAATCTAGATGTGGCAAGAATAAACCCAGTTTTAGGGTTTATTAGATGTTATTGATAAGATAAGAAGTTAGAGGTTTGGGTAAAACTAAAACACAACTTGGACCATACACACAGTTTTATGTCTTGTCCAAAGTGTTTTCACTATGTTTTGGTTTTACAAGGTAGAAGGATCCAAGGATGAGAATTAGGTGGTTGGTTTGGCAAATATACATTAATATTTCACTGCCGCTTCCCTAAACCTTTCAGTGGGAGATATGTGAGACTTATCTATCCACTGCATGGGGGACAGCCAGGCACCAGGTTCAGGTGAGGTTGGGCAATTAAAACACTTGGTTAAGATTCAGAGAAAATATGGCTTATGGTTTAAAAAAACATCTGTTGGATTGTCATATCATTGTTGATTAAATTAAAAATTCTGTTTGCAACATAGGACTTTCACTAAATAGTCATTTCATTAATTTCACATTATTTAAAAGCATCCCACTAACTGTCAGCAGTGGGCTGACAGCTGATATACATAAACATGCTGTATGTATGAGTCACAGGTTTCATGGGAAACTCAGTTTCTGATTGTTTAATGTCCTTTAGTTAAAGGGCTGGTGGGGGTCAGACAGTTCATTCAACACAGTTTAGTTTAAGAGAGGGTGAGAGAGAGAGAGAGAGAGAGAGAGAGAGAGAGAGAGAGAGAGAGAGAGAGAGAGAGAGAGAGAGAGAGAGAGAGAGAGAGAGAGAGAGAGAGAATAAATATTAGGTTAGAAAATCCAACATTTGCCTGGTCATTGCAAATTCTTCCATATAAACAACATTTCTGAGAGGTACTCAGCAGTTATTGCCACTAATGAGGAAGACATTGCAATGCTTTCTTGTGAGGACTAGCATGCTTGGAGAATGGAAGAAATTAAAATATTCAGTCCAGCTGAATAAACAGAAAGCGTTGATCTTATGCAACACAATCATTTACCAAGTTATAGTGTTGGACCTGATCTCACAAAATCGACTGAGTCAGGGAGCTGTGCGTTCTCATCAGTATGGCCTCTATGTCTCTTTTCCTGTCATGGCCCAGTGCTTTGAGTGCAGATTGAATTGGTTCAGTTAGTGATGGATCATTGTTTTCTCGTGCAGCTTAGACTAGTCTATTTATGGCTTCATAAATCTCTCTCTCACAAAAGCAGAAAGAGAGGATTTGTGCCTTTTCCTGATCCCTTGCCATGCTGCCGCAGTGACTATCACTCCCCTGTTTCCCAGCAGCACCTGGAGCCATGGAAACTCTATGCTACTGTTGGTGTTCTGCTCGGCATTGATATCCTGTTGCTCATGATCTGGCAGATTGTGGACCCTTTACATATCACAGTGGAGGTATGATCATCCATTTACTTTGTTTTTTATTTATAACTTGGCAAAAACAAAACATTTTATATTCCTCTGAAAATCCAATGCATCCATGATCCATGACGTCCATGACATCTACCACTGTCAAGTATTTGGTGTGCCTAAATAATAATTACTGAAGTAATAAAGCAAGTAGAAGGATGCATTTTGACTTAAAAATAAAATCATTAAATCAAAGTAAAATTTTAATTTCCCTTTTTGTATGTGTGACCTCTGTAAAATGTGTTTATTCCACATCTGCATTAACGATAAAGGACAGTGGAATGTCTTCTGTGTGGACAAACATGCATGCTCTGTCTCTTAGAAAGTCCTCCGTTGCTTTTAGGATTACAGTATGTTTACATTTCTGAATATCTATACGTTGTCCAATACATTGACACAGTGATGCTATAGTGGTTTAAATTCATGTAGATAGATATATAAAACAAAACAAAAACTCCTTCTCTAAATTTGTGAGGCAAATATACACAAAATATCAACAAAAATGTATTTAAACCGATATCTCACACCAGACTTTTTTTTAGTATTTGTCATTTCATAACAACAAGTATGTAACATTTACATTACAACAATAAACAGAAAGTGAGCAATTGAAAACGCATCAGCATGTTTAAAATATTACCTCACTCATACTGAGCAACATACTGTAACATACCTGCATTAACGACACCGTGTGCAAAATCCGAAAGACAGATTCACTCTAAGGTTAGCTTGTTAGCTAGCTATACTAGAGCCATTTTTAGTGTCAATAAAACACATAAAAAACAAATAATAAATTAACAAAAACATGGCGAATTTCGTTTTAGACAAATAATACTCAACCAAATAAAGCCATCTCAATTTTGATGTGCTTCTCGGGTAAACTAATATTGTTTTGTACACAGACACGTTACCTAGCAGAAAATCCTCCGTTGCTTTGATAATTACCCATAATCCTTTGCTATTACGACTCAATCCAGGTACACATTTACAATAGCAGGCAGCGTAGTTATCCCATTAAGTGGGATTTAATGTCCATCCATCGTCTACCGCTTATCCGGGGTCGGGTCGCGGGGGCAGCAGCTCCAGTAAGGAACCCCAATCTTCCCTTCTCCGGGCCACATCCTCCAGCTCCGACTGGGGGATCCTGAGGTGTTCCCAGGCCAGTGAGGAGATATAATCTCTCCACCGAGTCCTGGGTCTTCCCCGGGGTCTCCTCCCAGCTGGACGTGCCTGGAACACCTCCCTAGGGAGGCGCCCAGGTGGCATCCTTACTAGATGTAATGTGCATGATGTATTACAAAATAAAAATCAATTATGCATTTTTATGTTTGAAAATGGATAATTAATTTAAGAAATTCTGACAATTATTTAAATTATTCTGTTTATTAATTGTGTAATTAATCAATATAATTTAGTCTAATGAAATGTCACAGACAGTAGTGGCAATCAAAATGAAAAATAAATCTTCAAATTAAAAAAATCTGGAATCCAGCATATATTTTGCATTTTTGCATAATGCATGTCTGAATCAGTTTTTAAATGTGTTGACAGTACACTTTCTAATCAATTAAGAGATGGGAGTGTCTCAGCTAGAAGTCAGACAGCTGGACACAGTCAGGTAATCAGTCACATAGTATCAGTCTGGTGGTAACCTGGTCTTGTTCTGTTGCAGTAGGCTGAGTCCTGGAGGAGAAACGTGTGTGTCAAACAGCAGTGTAAGGACTAGAGAGACCGGATTGGAGTGTTGTTTTGTTTTGCCTGAAAAGTCCACCATTAAAACTGTTGTTATTCATCAAACCTCCTTCTCCTTCCATCATTTTATCTGGGTGAGAGCAGGACTCTCTCAAATTGGCGCCTGAACAGGGATGTGATGTGATGGAAGGAGAAGGAGGTTTGATGAATAACAACATTTTTAATGGTGGACTTTAGCCTTTTCAGGCAAAACAAAACAACACTCCAATCCAGTCTCTCCAGTCTTTAGGCCAGGGGTGGGGAACCTCCGTATATACGGCCCGCGAGACCATTTGATCCGGCCCTCGATATAATTCATAAATGCATGCAAATAAATCCACTAGAAAAAAACGGCAATAGATTAAATCGGGCGTTTTTCCTGGCCAAGGTCAGAGTCTTTGAACACAACACGAGCGGAACGTGTCATCACATGGTAACATCATGTCAAAAAACTTCGATATTAAACGAGACGGTCGTTGACATCAGTGAAACGCAGCGTGGCGAGTGTAAAACAGAGAAAGCTGGATGCAGAATGTCGCACTTTCCAGGAGAAATGGACAAACGATTATTTCTTTGTGGAAGTAAAAGACTAGTGTTTCTAGTTTGTGCATAGTTGTAGTTGTGGACTAGTTTGTGTGTCTAGTTAGCTTGCAGTGATGAAAAATAATCTCGACCGTCATTACAGCACGAAACACGTCAAACTGCACGAGCTGAAAGGACGAGTGCGTTTGGATCAAGTTAACGCTCTTCGGCGGAGTTTGGCCCAACAAGCAGCTCTCTGCAGAGCGGAACATACAAACATAGAGAGATAGAGAGGTAGACCCCCACACCAAGAACAGACTATTCCACCACTGCTGTGCAGTTATCACTGCCATGTGCAATATTCACTTTATTTTCTATCAACCACTTGGTACTTGTGTTATTATTCTATTTAATTATTGTGTACTGCCTTTTTACTTCATATGTTCTTTTGCTGTGACGAGATACATTTCCCCGTTGTGGGACTAATAAAGGATTGTTGGATACATGGATAAAAAAAGTTGCTTTTTTGCATGAATGGGCTGTGTCTCAAAAAAATGTGCAGAGGTTATGAGTTCAATAATTAGTATGGCCCTCGAAGGATGTTGTAAAAAAAAATGGCCCTTGATAGGAAAAAGGTTCCCCACCCCTGCTTTAGGCCGTCGTCTGGCGCACATGTCCAGGACCCAGCCTACTGCAAGAGAGTAGAACCAGTTACCACCAGGCTGATATTATGTGACTGATTACCTGATTCTGTCCAGCTGTCTGATCTCCAGCAGAGACACTCCCATCTCTCCCCCAGAATGAAATGAAAAAGGGACTTCACATGTTGTATTTTAATGTTGTCGTAATTGAAATTTCACGTTTCTAACGTTGGTAGCCACAGACCTCCATAAAAAATAGACTCACTTGAGTTAATGTATTTTGCCTATCTTATTTGTTGTTTAAGTTGTAGTGTGTTGCTGTTCTTCACCTGTGTGTTTATGTTGTATGTATGTCAAAGAAATTCACCAGAGAAGCCCCCAAAGGAGACCTGGATGTTTTGATCCAGCCTTTACTGGAGCACTGCAGCTCAGAGAAGATGAACACCTGGCTGGGTGAGTACAAATCAGTGTAACATACAATATGATTTGGAAAATGTAAAAGCATTGGTATGGTCTTTTCAAAAGTAAAACTTTGCAACAAGTACTGTGAGACAGCACTTTAAGGACTGTGTGAAATGCAGTACAAAGAGTTTCATTATTCCTCTCAGCTGCCGCCCTGTCTCCTCTCTGCAGGTGTGGTGTATGGTTATAAAGGGTTACTGCTGCTGCTCGGCATCTTCCTGGCCTATGAGACCAAGTCCATCTCTACAGAGAAGATCAATGACCACCGAGCCGTGGGCATGGCCATCTATAATGTTGCCGTGAGTTCAGAGAGAGAGAGAGAGAGAGAGAGAGAGAGAGAGAGAGAGAGAGAGAGAGAGAGAGAGAGAGAGAGAGAGAGAGAGAGAGAGAGAGCCCCCCAAAAGCCTATGACTGAAGCCTTATTCTAACCTCAGTTTTTCACCCTCAACTAATTATAGAATCAGGCCAAATTTCCACCCAGTATATACATACGTGTATATTATATTAGGGCTGTCAAGCGATTTAAAAATAGTAATCTAATTAATTACAAGCTTTGTGATTAATTAATCTAAATTAATCTCGTATATCAATATTTGCTGTGAGAAGCATTTCAAAATATTCAAATGGCTTTTGGAAGATGAATCAATGAGTAGCATTATAAACTGGTCAACGTGTTTTATTTCAATACTATTTCTCCAATATCTTGTTTGCCACAGTTATCTTAGACACACAGACCATCAGTTTGACATAAAGTGCAATTTCAAATCTGGCATAACATCTTTCATTGCACAATAAACAATATCTTGTGGCGGTTTAAAAATTGTGTCTGCCATGTGTAAAGCCTCCGTTAGCCCCCTGTCCTCTACCACCTGCAGTACATTGCAATACATTTCGTGATGGACTTGTTAATGTGTCTCAGGTAGACCGACTCATTCTGCGTCTGAACGCCTGATCGAGATGTATGACGAGACTGGTCGCTCACTAAATGACGCCACAAGTTACGAGGCTCCGAGCATCCAAGACCTGAACGAATATGACTGTGACGATGCATCCTCATCATCAGGATAAAGTCACATGTCAGAATTCCTCACAGATGCATGTTCCACATTTGACACTTGTTCTACAACCACACACACACACACACACACACACATATGTTCTATATACACATACATGCAGTTTGTTTAAGTTTGTAAATAGGGAGTCCTTGATAAGTCCATTAATCGTTAAATAAATTGACAGAAAATTAATCCTCAGCAGTACAGTACATTTTGTTGTCACTTTTTAGGTAAATAATATTTAATGCCAAATATGACCTAGTTTCAGCTTCTCAGTGGTAAAGATTAGCTGATTTCTTGTGTCTGTATCGTATATAGAGTAAATATATAGCATTATATAATTAGAGTAATGCTAAATATATTTGTGTTTTAAACTATTTGTTACAAAACAAGCAATTTGAATATGCCACCTTAGGATGGAAAACTGTGATTGGCATTTTTTCCAACATTTTACAGACAAAACAATATGTGATTAGCCAAATGGGTGAGTCTGTGACAAACGTTCTAATGGCGATGTAACATCTCTGCATGTTGCTTAGATTGTGGTTCTTATTTCTGCTACTCTCAGGATACAACATGCATACAAGTTGATAAAAACATTTATTAACTGAGAAAATAATACCTGGCACAAATGTGGGCATATTCATGTCACCTAAGTCTTTGCATTGACTTCTATGCAGTAAGGAACAACTGATACTTGATTTTTGAGGCTATTATATTATTGATTTCTTAAAAATCCTATTAATTAATTGATATCTGATATCGGGGTTTTTGTAACAAAACATAAACAAACATGTTTGATAAAGATCTATTACATTTGGAAGAATTATGACCAAGATACTGTATGTAGTGAGCTGGACATTAGTGCTCTCTGGTGGACACAATATGTAATGAAAACAGTTTCTAAATCATAGATATCAATATTTATTAGTATTTTATTTACAACTTAGATAACGAATAAAATCACATAATATAGGCTGTTTGATTTATCAGTTAGGCTTCGATATGCAGCAGTGCTGCTTCTAAAATGCCTTTGCATTCTGTCCGTCTGAAAGTGTAGGCAGAAAAGGTATGACTGTGACCAGGTATCTAATGGATTTTCAAATGCTCAGTGTGAATAACTCTGACATTCTACCCTCAAGTGTTCTTTAAAGACATCACTGCTCTCTGTGTCTATAATTGTATAATTGGCTGGGCATGTTCGCTCTGTCCCACTGCCGGATGTTCAGCTTTTTGATGTGAATCAAAGAACAAGAAGTCCTTTTACTGCACCCACATTTCACTCAACAAATTGCAAAGTATTCCGCTCTGTATGACAATTTAAAAGACAAGTGAGACATCTGCTGCTGGTTTGAGATACTTTTCTCTTTTCAGCAAGTCACACACAGACACACACACACACACACACAAAAGTACACACAGACTTGTGTGGCTTTTTAATCAGCAACATCTCCAGTACGGCTGATTTTGTGATTTTCATTCCCGTCGTGGTATTTTAATTCATCTCTGAGGACTATCCATTATGCACTGAACAAAACCTAAATCAAGCCTTAACTAAGTAGGTGAAATGCAAATTGGTACAGGGAAAGAATTGTGTGTTTATTAATGTGTTTCCTCTCTTCCTCCTGCTTTGGTCTGCTATTCATGAACGAGTGGCTGTCAGCCCCTCTCTCTCTAAAACAAAGGAGTTTGATCCGAGCACTAGCTCAGATGTTGGTTAGCTGTAGAATCTATTTATGGTATCTTCTATATATTTGGGATATATTTGGGTGCGCCGAGAGCATCCACTTCGGCAATGTTCGGGCGATGACGTCACAAGTAGAATACAGCCGCCGCCAGTGTTCGTCGGCGTTGAAGCGTCCAGCAAAGACTGCTGTCAATTATTACGAGAAAGAATGGACAACAATCGATCGCCAAGGATAATTGTGAAGCGATGTGTTGTATGGGGATGTGGGGCCGTCTCCAAATCTATCTTTCTGTGGCCAAAAGATGATAAAATGTCGCGTTTCTGGACGCTTCAAACACGTCCGCTGGTGTAGAGTCCTCCACCAAAGAGACGACGAAATGCATTCGCCAAAAGAGAGGGAGCAAAGGTAAGCTGTGCTACTTGTTTACTGTATTTATTGTTTCAAGCATAAAGCCATAATCGGTCTAGGCCTACTGCATGTAACGAGTTTACACCAGGCCCTAGCCAATATCTGTGTGTTATTGTTTGTAGTATTAATAACTTTAGCTAATTACACTTCCATCCATCCATCCATCGTCTACCACTTATCCGGGATCGGTTCGCGGGGGCAGCAGCTCCAGTAAGGAACCCCAATCTTCCCTTTTCTGGGCCACATCCTCCAGCTCCGACTGGGGGATCCTGAGGCGTTCTCAGGCCAGTGAGGAGATATAATCTCTCCACCGAGTCCTGGGTCTTCCCCGGGGTCTCCTCCCAACTGGACGTGCCTGGAACACCTCCCTAGGGAGGTGCCCAGGTGGCTCCTTACTAGATGCCCAAACCACCTCAACTGGCTCCTTTCAACGCAAAGGAGCAGCGGCTCTACTCCGAGTCTCTCACGGATGGCTGAGCTTCTCAACCTATCTCTAAGAGAGACGCCAGCCACCCGTCTGAGAGAACCCATTTCGGCCGCTTGTACCCGTGATCTCGTTCTTTCGGTCATGACCCAGCCTTCATGACCATAGGTGAGAGTAGGAACGAAGATCGACCGGTATATTGAGAGCTTTGCCTTCTGGCTCAGCTCTCTTTTCGTCACAACGGTGCAGGTAAAGTGACTGTAATACCGCCCCCGCTGCTCCGATTCTCCGGCCAATCTCTCGCTCCATCGTCCCCTCACTCGTGAACAACTTGAACTCCTTCACTTGGAGTAATGGCTCATTCCCTACCCGGAGTAGGTAATCCACCGGTTTCCTGCTGAGAGCCATAGCCTCAGATTTTGAGGTGCTGATCCTCATCCCAACCGCTGCACACTCGGCTGTGAACCGATCCAGTGACTGTTGAAGGTCACAGACCGATGATGCCATAAGGACCACATCATCTGCAAAGAGCAGCGACGAGATCCTCAGGTCACCGAACTGCAACCCCTCTCCTCCCCGACTACGCCTCGATATCCTATCCATGAAAATCACGAACAGGATTGGTGATGAAGCGCAGCCCTGGTGGAGACCAACATTCACCTGAAACGAGTCCGACTTACTGCCGAGTATGTATGTATATGTATATATATATGTATATAAATTAATATTTAATTGAATAATACTAGTCGGGTTCATAACAATTCAAGGAAACCAAGCTATTGACTCGATATAGGATAGCATGCGATCTATTTACGATCGAGGATAATGTTACGTTTTATTATGATATATTTACTATATATTGAGAAGTTCTATGAACTATAGTCAAATGTATATACCTGTCTGTGTTCTGTTGCACAGGATCTCCGCCAAATCCAGGATCACCGTTACCATCATCCGCATGTTCGCTCCCGTCTGTGTCTCCATCTTGAATACTGTGTCTCGAGCTGCTCTGTTTCCACCACGTTAAACTCGCCCGCATGATCTAAATCCACGACACCGGCATCCTCTTCAATAAACTCCTCTTCTTGAAGGTGCAATGAGTCTATAGACGACTCACTGTCACTCGATTCTGTCGAAATATCCGAGCCAGAGTCCGACATCGCCACGTCTGCCGCTTCTGCCGTGCTGTCTGTGTATTCAACTGGTGGACTGTTTTCTACTTGTGACGTCAGAACACGGCGTCTGGTGTTTCCGGTAGCGGCAATGTAAACATCGGTGGTCGACATACTAAATCATGATTTATTAAATACTGTGATCATTGTGTCATAAATAACAGATCATTTTACACCACAAATAGCATTTACTATCATCAGTAGAAATTCATGTTTATCATTTCGTAGGCCCTTTAAGACAATAAACCATTCAATAAAAGGATTTTAAACGTAACAATAGCTGGTCTCATTGATACACTCATCATGTGCAATTAATGTTCTATGCCAGGGATGGGCAACTGGCGGCCTCACTTTGTGCGAGTCAATTTCCAGAAATCAATCTGTCGGAGCTCTGTGAGGGCGGGTGCAAAGTAGCCCTCTGGCAGTGAGGACACACTTTTTGTGGCCCTCCCTATCCTCAAAGTTGCCCATCCCTGTTCTATGCAAATATATTCCAAGGCCTGTCTGTGCACAGCCGAATAGTAACAATGCAAAACAAAAAGCTTCACTAATAATGAAGCGCTACTCAAACATAACATAGACTGAGAGCACCTCCGTTACAGGATTCCTGAATCGGCAGACAGGCCAGAAGGGCAAAACCTGGGTATGGGAGGAGTTCAGGGAAGGCTTTGGAGACGGAAATTTGGTTGGACTCAACGAAATTATGACAAACCTTTCTCAAGACTCAAGAAGGGAAAGCAGGGTTTGGCTCAGGTTGTGTTGAGCAGGGGAGGAGAACCTGACCCTGACATGCGATATTGTTGAATAATGGAAAGAGCACTTTGAGGAACTGCTGAACCTGAACGACATGTCTTGTGTAGACGAGACAGAGTTTGAACACTCACCCATAGCCCTGGCAGTGGTCTCTAGTTAAGAAGTTCCTCAGCTGCAAAATGCCAAGTGTGGATAAAGGCTCTGGACATTGTTGGTCTTTATTGATACGCATGTTCAATGTCGGATGGAGGTCAGGCACACTGTCAGTGGAATCGGTGGTGATTCCCATTTCTAAAAGGGTGGACCAGAGGGTATGCTTCAGATATTGGGGAAACACACTGCTCAGCCTCCCTGAGAAATACTATGCCAGGGTGCTGGAAAAGAGTTTCTGGCCAATTGTCGAACCTCAGTTTGAGGAGGAGCAATGCGGATTCCGTCCTAGTCGCCTTTGCAGGGTTACTGGGGGAGTAATAGGAGTTTGCCCATACAGTGGTTTTTTTTGTGGACTTCGGAGAGTCCTGTACTGTGGGAGTCATGTACTACGGGAGTCCTGTACTGCGGGAGTGTGGCCACCCGGTCCTTATAAAACCAGAGGGAGAGCTGTGTACGTTTTCTCAGCAGAAAGTTGGGAGTGAGTTACTGCCCAAAATGAAGGAGTTCAAGTATCTCAAGGGCTTTTTCACAACAGAGTAAAATGAAGCGCAAAATCGACAGGAAAATATGTGGGCGTTGTGGGAGCTGAGCCAGAAGGTAAAGCCTTTGATTTACCAGTCAACCTACGCTCCAATCCTCACCTATGGTTCTGACCAGAAGAATAAGATTGCGGTTAAAAGCAGCTGAAATGAGAAATTAGCATTTAACAGTAGTTTCTTTTGTAGGGTGGCTGGCCTTACCCTTAGAGATATTGTAAGGATCTCAAACATCGGCAGGGAGCTTCGGAGTCAAGCCACTCTTTTCTGAAGCTGAAAATCATTGTTGCTCAGAGAAAGTTTGGATTACCTTGCCTAGCCTGCTGCTATAGTGATCCTGAAGAAAATGAATGGAAGACTCGAGACTTGTTTTGACGGACTTGGGTTTTTACTTACTCAACACTTTATTTGGACTTATCTTGACTGACTTTGACTTTGACTAGACTCTTGACTGAACTTGTTTTAACTGCCATTTTGTTTCACTTAATTTTATTGGATATTGTTATTGTCTTAGCCCATTTCTGTTTGATAATGTATTTTTCTTTGTTTCTGTCTTATCAATCAGTAATGACAGACATGTCCATCTCAGCAAAGTGATTTTTAGTCAACACTGAAGCTGTAGTAGAGGTTGCTAGTAGCTGTTCGCTTAAACAATTTTTTTCAACAAACAGAGTTGCTATTTCAGTCCCGGACTCTGACCCCGATAATCGGCAGAAAATGGATAGATGGATGTCCTTTAAAGTTATCTGTGTAATGTTAGCTCTCCCCCAAGTGCACAGATAAATGTTATTTGTGCCAGTGAGGTTGGTGAAATTAATTGGACAAAATGGCTGCTTCTGGTGTCAGCCTGCTGCTTCCATTTGCCTGTGTGGATGGGATTTTTCAGCTTTTTCACAGCGATGACTGACTCTTGATCAATATATATTGATTACGAGCCTCACCTCCACCTCTCTCATGTTTCATTTGATGTCGTGCTCAGTCTCTCTCCTTCTCTTTTCTTCCTGCCACCCTCATATTCTTTTTCTGATTCAGAATAAACAAAAGTTAAATTCAACAAATTATAATTCCGTCCTTTGTGCAGATAGATGGAGAACTAAAGACATGTACAGTGCATGCCACTCTTCTTTAATTGGAGTCTTGCTGATAATAATCAGTTATTTTCGGTCAGGAGCAACACTATAGTAAAGTGAGAAAATATGTTTGGTTTTTTACATTTTAATGAAACCTTTTCAAGTAAATTTAACCTAATACTGTAATAAAGACTTACAATATTCAGTTTAGCCTTTATAAGAATGCGGAGGTCATTGGTATATTTGGTTTTCATAAAGGATTATGTCTATAGCAATAGCAATCCAACTAAGTTTATAAAAAAATGGGTCTCATTTTGTTACAGTTTTGGCCAACATCTGTAACAGCTGTGATAACTTTGTGTTCGACAAAGTCATTGCTGAGATCTGGGAATATGGTGACATGATGTCGGACAGGTCAGGAAACCCGCTTGTTCCGACGATAAGACACTTTGTCTTGGTCTAAACCAGTGTTACTCATTGTGCGGCTCACGAGCCTCCTGCGGCTCTCCAAGCTTTAATTGGTGGCTCGCGTGGCAGTGGGCTAAATAAAGTGATATGATGACTCTGCAGTCAATACACATATTTCATAAAAACAAGCAGGGCTATTCCATATAACCCATTAAAACACAGTGTATGCTCTATTAGCCTACACATAATAATACAATAATTGATAAAAGATGCAAATATAGACAGAAACAAGATATTTAAACTTGCTCGGCCGACACTGACTCACTGCGGAGCTGCCAGTTTTGGTGGTCTAATCAGCGCTACAATGGTGAATGTGCTCTTGGACGGGTAGATACGTGGTGGGCTATTACAGAAATAAATAAACTTAAGGTCATTAAAAATATGTTATCATATTCATGCTTACGAATATGGACATTTGCTAAAAAATAATTTATATCGCTAAATTGGAGCATTTAAATTGGAGGATACTACGACCAACCTGGCACTTCATACTCGCGTTAGCTTGGCTCCGGTCGACTCGTTTCACCATTTCATGCTAGTTCGCGTGTGTTTCTACAGACGTAAAATTGATCGATTACTTATAAAAACACAATAAAAACAAAGTGTGACAAACGAGGTAAATTAAGATTTGGCTTTGGCGCATACAACAACCGCAAATCGAGCGAAAGATGCTGAAGATGTGGTTTGTGGACAGACAACAGCTGCTCCCATTAAAAAAGAAAAAGAAAGGCACGAGCCATACAAGACGAGCAAAGGACATTTCAAGAAAAGTGGACAGAGGAATTTTTATTTGTCCTCCACGAGTCGAACCCTTCGTGCTTAATGTGCAAACAAACCTGCTCTGGTTTCAAGCGAAGTCATTTGGAGCCGCATTTCTAAACGACCCATCCAAAATTCAACGAAACTTACGCACCTGGAAGTTAAATTAGTAAATAAAATAGAGCACCTTTCTTCTTCTCTTTCTGGAAAACAAAGACTCATACACAATGGTCAACTAACACAGCTGAACGATTAACTGAGGCATCTTTTGAGATCGCATGGATTTTGGCTCGGGCAAAGAAAACCTTCTTAGACTCAAAAGTTGTGAAACACTGCTTTTTGGCTTCAGTAGAAATATTGCTTGCAGAGTTTGACAACATCATCCCAGTATTAAGATAATCCTGCTTTTATTGAATGTATTGGTTGGCTGCATTGCATATTGTATGTTCTGGGTGGGATGACAGATTAATAAGCAGACATGCTTTTTATGACTGGATGTTGCTTTTCATACTTTGCGGTAAAAGTGGCTCTCCTATTGACTTTGTCCTATCAATGTGGCTCTCATGTAAAAAATAGTGAAGACTACTGGTCTAAACTAACAATCTTTTTCAATATTGATCACTCTACCAATCATTTTCTTGGTCAATGAATGAATGAATGGTCAATACATTGACAATATCATTTAAATAGGAAAACAACGTCTATCAAAGGTTTCCAAAGGTATTTGGTTTATTATCATAGAAGGTTTAGAAAACCAGAAATATTCACATTTGGGAAGCTGGAACCAGTGATATTTACAATTTTTACTTACTAAAATGTATTTGATTCTCAAAAAAGTTGCTGATTTATTCTCTGTTGAGCGACTAATTTATTAATCAACTAATCGTTTCAGCTCAAATCTGAAAGACTTTATTTGAAAGTTGAACTGAATGCAAGCGACAGAAAGAAAGGAACTTGTCTTCATCAAAAAGGATGCTCAATAATTTGAATGAACTCTTACATGTTCCAAACTGCCAGAACTTCATCCCAGAAGCCGTGTGTTTAACACAAACACATTTTACTACGCACCCTAAATCTATGTACCTAAATTTACTGGACATTCCTTTAAACAAAAAATAAATTCATATGGAGGAAATATGAAGAGAAGGGCTGAAGTACACCAGCTCTTATCATGGCTGCACCTCAGATACTTGTCAGGTCACTGTTAGGATCCCTTACTTATTAATTTATTTTAAGATTAAAGTGTACCTGTTCTGGTCTGTAGTGGCTCCAGAACATGCGTTGCCTTTTTGACTTGCAGGCTGACGGTGACCTGTCGAGAATGTGGTGTCTTTTCTGTAATAAAAGAACTGAACATGTTGTTTGTATTCACTGTTTTCTTCAGGTGCTGTGTATGATAACAGCTCCAGTCACCATGATCCTGTCCTCTCAGCAGGACGCCTCCTTCGCCTTCGCCTCCTTGGCCATAGTGTTCTCGGTCTACATCACCCTGGTGGTTCTGTTTGTCCCCAAGGTAAAGGCAGAACACTGTCCTCTCTTTATCTCCTTCCTGCAGATTACAGCAGCAGTTTACGTGTCAGACGTAATGGATTGCCTTTCATCAGGGATCTAAGTATAATATATCACATAATGACCTGTGTATTGGCCCTGCCTTGCTGTGTCAGCATCAATACCTGCTCAACTCTTCAACAGCCTGTTATGCTTTCACAGTTCATTTACTCTTCTCCAGACCAGTTTGATTGTTAAATATTTTACAAAGGGGAGGGAGTCATATACTTTATAGTACGTGGACCCCTATGGGTGATAAGGCCTGATTCCCTGTCTGTGCCAAGATACAATGTTTTAACTAGGTGTATTTTTTAATTTCGGATAGTGCCAGACCAGCTGTTTTCCCCTGCTTCCAGTCTTTATGCTAAAGTAGGCTTACTCTATCTCCAGCCGGCCGTTATTGTGGGACTTCAGTGTTTTAAAGGGTTAGTTCGGATTCACCAAAGTGCTGCTGTTAGCTGCTGCCCTCGTCCACAGCAGTACATAGCTTAGCTTCTGTGCATTACTCCAAACTGTGAGCGTGCCGACTGCCATCTACTGGAGACACAGAAGCACAACTAGACACTAGACTGCTTTTACGAGCAGAGGCACCACATCACAACTAGTCGGACACATCAATGCTTTAATGATATTCTCTAAACTTGTGATTGTGGAGGTGAAAGCAAACTTGATTAGTGAAAGTTACCATTCAAACTCTACTTTCTAAACATTCTATGTAATTTAACTTTGACATCCCTCACGTGCTTATTAGACTGGTGCTCGCCCTAATCTAAATGACCATACCATAACCTACAAATCACATTCTCTTAACATAAAGATTCAACATTTTGCACATCATTGTGTTTTCCAAACAGCACACTGTCAGTAGAATATTCATAAAACACACACATCAGGATTAGCATGCTCAGCACACATGTATTGTACTTCTTAGTGTCTGTACATACTGTATAATATAGATTTTTCTTTTTTTTTAAAGCATAAATAGACAAAACCTGTTTCTGATAGAAAAAACCAACACTGAGTAGACTTGTATAGACAAAAAGAGCAAAGACAGGACAAAGTCTTTTAATATAGACTATATGGTGCCTATTGTATATTCCAGGTTAGTATGGATGTACTACAGGCTGAGTTTAGTTTTGTTGTTTAATACACAAATATTCAATTGAAAACATGTTTATCAATCACCAACAATTTACTATTTGATTCATTGTGTAAATTATTTTTACATTAAAGCTCAACCTTCCCTGAAATTAAGAAATGAGTAAAAACATCAGTGAAGGGTCAATGAAAATGCACACGCAGTGTTAATATCAAGTTGCACACTCCTAGACTCGAGGCAAAAAGGCAATATTATGTCACCCCGCATATTTCAATTGTGGTAATTCTAAAAAACAAAAACAAAAAAAAAACACCTGCGCTCAGTAACAATACCCACAGTATTTAAATATATTCAGGTCACAAAAATAAATTAAGCATTTATACATCATTATTAAAGCTCTACAGCAGGGGTGGCCAACCAGTCAGAGGTTAAGAGCCAAACATGTTACTATGTTACTACAAAGAGCCACATCATACACACAGTCACAGATGCGCACCCCCCCCCCCCCCTTCTCTCTTTTGTTCTCAGCCTTTCTCTGTGATCCCTCACTCTCTTTCTCCCCTCTCTCTCTCACATAGACAACATTTAAATCTAAAACTTTATACACACACACACACACACACACACACACTCAAAGACCCTCCCTCCCAAAGACACACACACCCTCACACAGACAGACACACATAGCTCTGCTCAGACAGATTTATTGTAAATGTCACACACCATAATATTGAGAGAAATTGAATTAAACCTCTCCTACCAGTATTCAGAGGCCAGTTATTATCAACAATGAACATTGTGTCTCTCACACAAACTCTCAGTGTGTTTTATCTTCCTCTGCATGTTGCTTCTTTAAATTAGTGGGACTTTGACATTCCTTGCCTCGAACAATCCTCCTCAAATCTGGCTTGTATTCCGTTGTGGTCACTCGAAGCAATTCTTTCACGTGTGTGTCAGTCAGAACAGATCAATACTTTGATTGCACGTGTTTCAGGGTAGAACACACCGACTCACAGACGTATGTTGACCCAAACATTGATAGTAGCTTGAGTGAAGCCCGTTTGACATTGGGATATTTTTTCCATTGGCACAGTTTTCCAGAACTCAAGGGTCCCTTCCCTCAGAACAGGTTTCAGTCTTCCTCAGAAAGTTCAATCATCTCCAACTGGGACACCGCCTCGTCCGTGACTAGCGCATACCTGTCAACCCTCCCGTTTTTGCCTATAATTATCCCGTATTTTTAACCTTTCAGAAAGAAAAATAGGCCTAATTAAAAAAAGTGTAAAGTGGCCTCCGGTAGAGCAGACGGCAGTATTATGTTTAACTTTAGCTGAAAAACGTTATCCGCCAGTAAACACACAGAAGAAGAAAACAGGAACAATAACACAGAAGAAGAAGACGAGAACATATGATGAGAGTCACAGTGACCGGGAGATAGATGGAGACGCAGTTGTACCTGCCAAACAAGTTAAGACTTTATGCAAGTACCTGAACAAATGAGAGGAGACCTTCCCTTATTTAATAAAAGCAGAGTCGGGACAACTCGTGCTTTTTGTAAAGTGTGCCATTCAGATGTTAGCATCACACACGGCGGAATAAGAGATGTTCACCAGCATGAACAATCGTCCAAGCAAGCACGAGCACGTAGAGCACAAACACACACACTGTCAATGACTTCATGTGTGACAAGAACTGTTTCAGAGGCAAACCAAGAGACCAGAGCTGAGGGAAAGATGTCGATGCTTTGCGTCAAAGATAATGTAGCCTTCAGCTTCTGTGGTGATTTCAGTCGCAGTGTAGCGGACATGTTTCCAGACTCTGACATCGCAAGGAAGTCCTCGTGGAGGAAACACAAGCTCATCAATCATCAAATCAATTGATGATAACAACTCATCAAATAAAAAACATAAATCTTATAAACATGTCTGTACAAGTAATACATACTTTAAATAAACATGTATTTCCTGAATGTATATACCCGTCCCTTATGTGTTTACGTTTACATTGGTGGCTGACAGCTGTTAAGATATGGGCGGAGTCCGGCAAAACATTTCCCTTATTTTGAAATTCCAATGTTGACAGGTATGGACTAGCGGGGCTTTCAAACAGTCCCACTCTAATAAAACGTCCTATGTTGGTCTTCATATTTTTGCTTAGCTGTGCATTTTTCCCTGCAATTTTAGGATTGAACTCAGATAGTGTTTACTCTACGATAGGTGTCCCCCCCCTCGACGGTGATTGGTTCACTGCATCGCAGGCATTTTTGTGATTGGCTCTTGGGCCACATCAAACTAATTAGACGCACTGTCATGCTCTCATACTGACAGCACACATACACACACTCATAAATAAAATTCGATATGAACTGAAGAGCCGCATGAAACTGGGCAAAGAGCCGCATGCAGCTCGAGAGCCGCGGGTTGGCCACCCCTGCTCTACAGGGTAGTCTAAAAACTGACCCCTGATGAACTCCTTCAGTAACTGGTGAACATTGATGACAAGTCTTCACATGTACAGTAAGGAAAACCTGTGCATGATTTGTAGATGCGGCGTCTGATCACACGGGGTGAGTGGCAGTCAGACGCCCATGAGACCATGAAGACCGGCTCGTCCACCAACAACAATGACGAGGAGAAGTCCAGACAGCTGGAGAGAGAGAACAAGGAGCTCCAGAAGATCATCCAGGAGGTCAGTTCTTTCTTTCCCTTCATATTTACCACCTAAAGTAAGTAATAGATATTGATCTATTGAGTTTCAACATTTTAGTTTTAAAAAATATGACAAAAAAAAAAGAAAAATACTGGCTTTTTCCAGAGCTTTCAACCTCATCTCACAGCCTTCCTCAGTGAACAGTGTTCTCAGTTGTTATCACATCATTCCATGCTGTAAGTGATAACAATAGAGGCATTTCTAAGACTTTTATGCTTTTCTTTGGTCAAACTATATCCAAGTATGATCATAAAAGACTTTGATTAGCACACATTCAATTTAATGTACTTCTATTGTATTGTTTGGAGGCAGACATCTTGATTAAACATATCTCTAAACCTGGGTAAATTAAATCACAACTATTGGCAGGGTTAGATAGCTAGATGGATGTGAGCAAACTGACCCTTAAAGCCATGTTTAGAGAATCAGTCTGAAGCAAGCCTGGGACTTTGCCATCCACATGTTCTAGTCTTTCCAGATAACTCCAGTCAACTATCAAATGAATTAAAACATAAGCCTCCCATACAACAGAAGAGAATATTGTTGAGTCATTGTGACCATTTTCCCCCTCAGAAAGAAGAGCGTGTGTCTGAGCTAAGAAACCAGCTGTCTGAGCGACAGGCCCTGCGATCCAGGAGAAGAGCGTCAACTGTTACCAATCACAACCACAGCTCTCCATCCCTTGCCATTGCCCAGAGCAACCCCAGGTCCCTGGCCCCTCCTCCGGGGTACCCCACCCCCACCCCCATCTCCGACCTCCACCCCCTTCCTCCGTCCTTCGGCAACTCGTCCACCCTCTACCAGCCAGACAGCAAAATCAGCCAAAATAACTGCCACACCAGCCATCTGCAGCTGCTGTACAAGTGAGGGACTGGTGGACATTGGAGGGATGAGGACAGTAATGACATTCATAGCTACTTAGAGTCGGAGAAAATGGTGTACGAACCAAGTTTGAAAAATTAATCCGTATCTGTTTTAGGGGCTGACTCCAAAACGTATTCACCCATCAGCTGAGGCCGGAGGATAATCAGGTTTCGAGATGTTCAATATGTAATTTTATTTTCGTTTAGAAAAAAAAAGATGAACATACTATCTTGTAACTATTCTGCCAGTGTTTTATCATGTTCCATCTAGAGTTTGAGGAACCACATTGACTGCTTAGCCCTGGACCCCTGAGCTACAGTTGCTAACCTGTCAAACCTTCCATTGTAACACTGATTATGATGGTGGCAGATTTGCCATCGGAATTAGCATTTTTACCTTGTTTTTAGTCTAAAGAATACAAAAGCATCTTCGCATTTTTGGCAACTGTTGATTATGTCGGCTGAAATCACAACTATCACTGGATTTACCTTATTTAGAAGATTTACTTGCTTCTTAGATTCATCAGTTGGTTGAAAACTCCATCTGACTTATTTTAAAATACAACCCTTTAGTATTCACATGATGGCTACATGTGAGGTATATTAGTTCAATCAATATTAGTCTAAGTGTATGCTATATTTAGAATAGTTTTACTGCTTTGCCTTACCACGAGACAACCTTTTCCAATGGGGAACTGCCCGTTATATCCATCTATGCTGTCGCCAAAGCCATAAAAACAAATGTGTTTTTGTCAATGGAGTCTGGTGGCTCAGATAACAGCTTCAGTTCAGAAAGGGCTGTCTGACAGCAAGGTATAGTAGGGTCAAAATTCTGAATATAGAGCACTCTTAAACTAATATACATTTTTTTATAGGTGGCTGACATATGTTTTTCTTCTGACACCGTCCACATCAGCACATTGCTTTGGTCTTGTGCTCATGTCTGTTTTATCCAAACTGGGGGCGTTTGTAGTAGCATAATGTCATGTATATGTAGCCTTCAAGTGGACCCCTTCGAAAATGGCTCTCATTTTAAAATAAGATAGAAAACAATTACAAGTGTTAATAGCAAGCGCCGTTTTTATTTCAGCTGACAAAATAGACAGTCTCTGACTAGAAAGGAGAAGACTGCTTTAGTTCATTTGTGTGAAATTAAAGTCCCATTGTTAAAAATAATTTAGATGGTAATGCTGCTAACGTTATCATTGAAAGCTCGACAGACATAGCAACAGTAGCTAGAAGGGTCGAAGCATTGTTCATATCTGTACCTTACAATATTGGCTCCTAATGTGTTTAGATAGTGCTGTGTACTGTATTAAGAGATTGTAAAAAAAAAAAAAAGGACAGACTCCATGGTGAAACTTAATTTGTGACAGTGGTTGTATCCAAAACATAATCATTTTTGTCATTTTAGCTCTTCTTGTTAAAAGTTTGTTGGTGGTTTCCCATTGTTATTAGTCTCTGTTCAAAGAGATTGCTTGTCATTGTACATACTTGTGTGTTCATGCCAAACCTCATGGTGGATGAACTCTTAAAAGAAAAGTAAGCTGAGGACACTGCTGTCATCTGTCAGGTATGCACTGTATAAAGTGTTGGGAATACCACATAGAGAGCTGGAGGAGCATTACACGAGGCTTAAAGCATCAATTCAAACACTTACATGTGTCCAATGTTAGGCAGCAGCTGTGTCTGGGTGTTCAACGTTTCTATGGACAAAGTTTGTCGAAATGAAATACAATATTTCACCTGTCGACTGACGAGGCTTAAAGACGTCTTGTGGTTAAGTAATATTTGAGCTTTTTGAAGTTGTTCTCCAGGAGGTTTTGACATTAGAATATTTTTGCTCTGTATATATATTTGTCAAACATATGAGTTGAACAGAAGGTACACAGTGCATTTTAAATTATTTTAGCTCAGTCTGTGACGGTACTTTTAGGTACGGAGGTAAAACAAAGCAGCACCTTTTGAACCATCAAAACCATTCTGACTATTATCTTGGCCACCAAATAGCCACCTCATTGTTGTCTTTATTTAGCAAGAGATCATTCTGGCAGTCTGGTCATTTATTTGTTCAATGCACTGACAACATGAGTGTAGGAGACCAGTCAGTCAGTGAAAGAGAGATGTGGTTTTAAGAATCCTCAGCATGAATATCGGGCTAAAAGGAACATGTTTACAGTTAGAATGGGGACATGAGTTGATCCGTGTAGTACTTCCTAGGTCATGCTGACACACTTGGCAGTAAGATTGCCAATGGCCAATCTCTAATACTGCTTGTGCTAATCATTTCATGTCCGACTTGCTCTTTTGCAAAAAGCGTTAGATTAAATTGCCCAGGGTACGTTAGTGAGAGGCCGTCATATTGCCTCCTTTTACAAGTTCAGTTTGTTCCAGATTACTCATTTCCTCCACAGTTATAAACAAACACAGAGTTTCTGGTTATTCTTTAAAACAAAACCCACAGGCTGGAACTAGATTTCCCCTCAACATGCCGCTGCAGCATTTCACTTCTTGTTGTGTTCACTCTTCTGCTTTTTTGGTTTCACTTCCAAATACAGCTTTTTGTGGGGATTTTGTGGACAAACAGAAAGACTCCCTAATACAGTTTCAACAAATAACTTTTCTTGCCAGAAAGTGAAATTACAGCACATGTTTGACTTCTGTATACCTAATAATGACTTGGAGGTATAACAGAAATAACAGCATGGCACTTTTGGTTTCTAAGTGTGTGTCTCTCAGCTTTATGTTGCTGTGGCGAAACATGGGGGCTTTTATTGTGTGACCAATGTCTTTATTAAAACGACGCCTTTTGCTAAAACAACATGAATTTGTTTGGCTGCACTGTAAACAGATAGATCAGCTGCTCGTCTGTTGGATTTCAAAGTCCAAAATTACAAATGACAAAGTAGCTGCTCAACAAGTGTTTGCAGTATTTATCCAAACTTGTTGTTACCACAGTAATCACAGGTGTCCCTAAAGCAACCAGGACTAAACTCTTAAGGATTACAACTAGTAATGGTAATAGTACCTCTAAACTAAACGACAAAATGTATTGTTTGTTTATGCCTTCAAAATGTATGAAAGCATTTTCTGATAAGTCACCTCTGGTTAAGGTTTGCTTGCCTCAAAACCTTTTAGCTAGGGTTTTGTTAACAATGGTGGTCATAGTTTAAAGAAACTAACAATATCCATTCATTCAGGAAACAGCAGACTTTCATGTCTAAGTCGCACGACCTTACTAGCGTTTACTGTATTGGTAGCACTGGATTAATTGCAAGTGCCATGTAATGTTGGCCCTCTGCCTCTCCTTGTAACAGTTCTTTATTTTACTGAGGGTCTAGTTTTGGATTATAATGTTGTTTCTTTGTGTGCAATACTTGCTCGTAAGCACCTTTTTCACAGTCTTAAACTTCTGACAAATATATTGTGCGATCTCTACCTGAGGTATAGAGTTTGTCTTGACTTCCACTTTAGTTTCATGTTCTCTCTGTGGTAGCATAGCTTGCTTTAGAGCGTGGGTTGTCGTAAGCACTTCTGAATTGACTAATAACTACAGTGTTAGACGCAGATGTATGAACCTTGTGCAGTGCTCCTGCTACATTCTTCTCAAAGCGACCATGTGTAAATATTTACTGTATGTTAGACTGTAATGATGTATTTTTACTGTCTGTAAAGCAGTGAAGATGTAAGTGATGTTGATATGCACATGACAATATGCACACTGACTGTAAATAACGATCATGTAAATAATGATGACATTGGACTTTGCATATACAAACTTTATTTCATGTGGTACAGTACTCAAAATATATTTCTATATGCTATAATATCTGATATCAGAGATTATTTGAAATGCAAGAATGAAAATAAAACTAGTTGTTTTTCCCAAAACTGTAGATGATGTTTTAGCCAGGTCAGCAGCGTGGTCAGTCGGTATTCCACAGTGGTCCAGACTGAAATAACTCAACTACTACCATGAATGTGGTACAGACATCTGTGTCCTTGGAGGACCAGTCCACTTTTCATCTAGCGCCACCAGCATCACATGATTGATGATTCCTTACTTACATGATGTATTACTGATGAAGCTGGTGATAGAAAGGCCTAAGTAGGAGATCTTCATCAGAAGCAACAGTGTATGATCAAATGTGCATATTTTAAGTTGAAGTTTCTGAAGCGCTGAAAGTCATGTGAAGAGATTACACAAACTGGACAACTCAGAGCTGACCAAACACTACGAGAACGTGCAACCCAAAAGGGAGTGGAAAAGATTCTCGCTTTTAAAAAACAGAGACATACTTGTCTGGATGAAGAGGGCGTTCTAGTTGATCTGGTATGGAGATATGAACACTATCTTTTACATCAGATGGATGAAGTCAAAGTCATCATCTGTCGAATGATTGATCTGATATGTGATGAAATCTTATCTATTAAATTATTAAATTGGTTGACTTGGCCCTCCAAATGTTGAGTTCCCTCTCTAGAGTTAGATTTTAGGGTTTAGTTAGGGTTATATCGAGGCACTTCAAAAACAATTCACATAAAAGATCATATCAGTTTCCTCAGGTTGTGGTTGGACAGGTGCTGCACTTACACAAGCTGCATTGAGTATAATGCAGTCATTAAAGACAAAATCATTAGGGATTATTTTCTGGGGACCATTAATATTCATACACAATTGATGGCATATAAATTGATAGGCAGGTAAATTATTTGAAAGTTGTTGCAGTTCTTACAAGTTGCCTGCAGAGGGTGTTAAAGGTATTAGCTGAAATTAGGCCCTGTCAGCAAGACCAAGGAGCTCAGAGTTGGAAGGAGAGAAGGATCTACGCCCCCCTTGATATCAACCGGTTCTCGGTGGAGTGGGAGGCATTTACATTTCACGAGAATTGTACCATATACTACAACTAGGGCTGTGGTAGGAAGATGAGTGAATCAATGAGTAGGCATTATAAACTGGTCAACATGTCTTTTATTTAAATACCAATATCCAATATCTTGTTTGCCACAAGATAGCCTAATATCTTTCATTGTACAATAAACAATCTCTTGTACAAAAAAATTAAGAAAACCAAGCAAAAGTCATGTAATGTAATTTAACGGACCCATCGGCCTCACTATACCTCTCACTTCTCCCTCAGCCAGTCGCTGAGACAAACTAGCTTGTTTACATTCTCAGATGTCAAGGCTGCTCTCTTCTTTTGCACTATATATATATATATATATATATATATAATATATATATATATATATATATATATATATATATATATATATATATATATATGTGTGTGTGTGTGTGTGTGTGTGTGTGTGTGTGTATATATATGTATATATATGTATATATGTGTGTGTGTATATATATATGTATGTGTATATATATATATATGTATATATATCTATATATCTCTCTCTATATATATATATATTATATTTATATCTCATGTGTGTGTGTGTATATATATTGTTGTGTGTGTATATATATGTATGGTATATATAATAATAAATAATAATGTATATATATAATATATATATATTATATATATGTATATATGTGTGTGTATGCTCTCTATATAATATATATATCTAATTATGAAGTATAATATACATACATATACATAGACTATATAGTATATTATATATATCTATATATTATATCTATATATATATATATGTAATATATATGTGTGTGTGTGTATATATTATATAGTGTTATGTATGTATATAACTACCATCATTGTTATGATACAGTCTAGTTATGTGTGGTTGGGACTAAATTTCCCCATTGATCCTTTGACTCAAGACTCAGCCATGTGTTCTCTCTTTTTCCTCGGTTTCGCTTCCCTTGACCCGCGGAATCGGCTCCGCAGAAACCCGCCACCGCAGCATTCGGATGGCTCTCTGATCTCAGGACTTTCTTCTTTAATAGCAGGGGACCGAGCGCCTGTAACAAAGTAAACAAGTTTAATAGCAGTGGCTCTCCACAGCCGGCTAGCCTTCACAATAGGAGCTACCTGTTATGGGTATGTCCATGGGAGACCCAGGCGCAGAGCACCAGACCCTGGAAACTGAGTATGTGTCACGGCCACGCCTCCTGTCATTCCTTGTGTTTGTAGTGTTTTCCCTTTCCCCTGTGTCGCCTGCTTGTTTCTCTCTCTGTGTATGTGTCTGTGTTGTGGGCGTGTCACCCCTCACTTTCCCTTGATTGCAGTTCAGTCAACTCACCTGCTCCAAGCCTCACTCCTGCCATCCATTAACTGATCAACCCAGCAGTACATCAGCCCCAGTCTTCAGCCACTCATCGCTAGATCGCCTACTGTGTGTTTAAATTAAATTAGTAACAGCTGAGAGCTAAGTAGCCTTTCCATTCATGAACTGAACCTCCACTGGGTATAGTATATTATTTAGTATACATTAACTTTACACTAAGTAAGCATAGAACTGCTATACTGTTGTATGTATGAACTTGAGTTGATTTGTTTTTTATTTCCTGAACAGTATTGTGTAATCTGTTGTATTCAGCTAATGGGTAACATTAGGTTGTTTCACCAGGTGTTAGTATTGTAAACACAGAGTCGCATGAACACGAACCATCTTCTTAACCCGGCACCATCATCAAACACATTACCATCTCACAATAATCGTGAATTTGTCTTTTTAACATAGCGACACACGGAGAGAAGGACTCATAACACATAATGGTGACACTGGCGTGAGGCGTACAAGTGTTCAAACATGTGGATGCAGAAATGCAAGACTCGAAAACAGAGAGCAGGTAGAATGAAAAGTCTTTCATCAGCAGCAAGAGTTCGGCACACGGGAAGGCAGTCCTGAAACAGGCAAAGATATCCAAAAATGCAAGGCAAGATCTGAGTAAAAGTAGGTGAAGATGGTTGGAATCTGTAGAAAATCAATAGGAAAACACAAGGGAAAAACTTGCAACAGACAAGGGGAGCACAGACGGGGCTAACAAGTAACAACAGGGCTAATGAGGGACAGAGGGGGAAAAAACACAAAGGCATGAAGTGAAATAGTCAGGAAAAAAAGAGGGACATTTATTATGTACCAAACTACTATACTAAAATAGTTAACCGTAAAACATCTTGTCATTTTCACACGTGTTTTTTATACAGACAAAACAAAGTAGATTCATAAGTGATCTTTAAACAGAGCCAGCTTTGCCCTTCTCTGTGTCTTTATAACCTTATAGAGCTAGTGCCGCTTCAGTGCAGCCTCCTCTGCAAGACCTCAAACCCTTATCCCATCCAACTTTAAAAACAGCCACTCTATTTACCAGACTTCTGCCAAATCACGGAGAGATCACTAATCAGGGCTACCGGGCATAGGGGCCCCAGTTTGAGAAAACCAAAAGTGATGCACACACAGACAGACTAAGTGTCTCAATAGATAAGTGGTGGGATGATTTGTCTTTTCTTTTAATATATTTAAATGTGAAAAACATTGTAAAACTAAAAATATTAACTAAATAATTTATGTATGAAAAGAGAAAACTAAGTGAATGATTTTTCAAAAAAGTCCAGTAAATGCCACTCTGAGGTAAATACTTTCCACTGCTGGTGCGTGGTGCTGCTCTGTAGGCTGCTGGAGGAGGAAGCAGGGGGATTACCAGATTACCAGGGAGTTCCCCTTCTCCCTTCCACTCAGTGTAGCTGCTGAGGAACTGCTACTTCACTGGAAAGGTTCTCACCACATTGTAAAAAAACTACATTCCAGACAAATAGGAGTACAGAACCAGCAAAGTCATGGTATTTTAGGTAATACAAGAGCGATAATTGTCCACCGTCACTAGTGATGAGATGACAGGAGCACTCTTTAGCTTTTAGCTGGAAAATAATAGTGATAGAGTTGACTTGGGAGTAAAAGGTATGAGTGAATAGTCTAGGGATCAGGTTCTTATCACCCTCTCCTCAATCACTCATCCCTCATATTCAAACTGCGGCCCTCTTTACCCCAAGAACCCATGTGGCTTAAATTATTTTCCAGCTCACATGAGAGGCGAGAAATTGGGCTGAGAAGCAGTCCACTGAGTTCAAGAACACAACCCCAGCAACCAACTGTCTGTCTGTCTGACAGTCTGTATGTCAGTCTGTCTGTCAGTTCACTAGAGCAGACTGCTGAGACTCTGACAGTCTAAATATCTCTGCTATCTTATAATCTTCATGTGGAGCTCAGATATGTGTGTTACTGTGTCCATGGGGGCTGTACGCTCCCTGTAACGTTATGTTTTCATAGTTTGAATGGTGGATTGGGTCAGTGTGTCACAGACGAAGGAGCGACTCATGTTTTTGTTACGTCCTCCGCGCTGACATATTTCTGCTTCCAGGGAGGGGAGCATGCTGCTGCTTTGGACGGACGGGCTGGCTCTAGCTGTTAGCATGCTAATTTCAGTAAATATATTGTAAACACAATACATAGACATTTTTGACAAAACGTCGACACTGTTATCTCTTCACATTCTGTTGATAATGTTAGTTCATTGTTTTTCTGGCATAGCTTACATATTGAAACTTCAAACACTAACCCCCATTGGACATACACGTTTAAAGTATGTAGCGTACTCCATTGCATGGCCTGCAGCTGTAGTCAGCAAGGATTCATACATTTACTAATAACAAACAGAAGTGTATTTGTCCAAACAGAATTTCGGCGAAATTGTGAGTGTTCAGAACATATTGAGATTGGGATGGACAGCAAGAGGTTTTTATCAATGTCTGTCTGTCTGCCTGTCAGTCTGTCTGTCTGTCTGCCTGTCAGTCTGTCTGTCTGACAGTACAGGTTTTTGTGTGTGTTTTAAGGAAACATGTGACAGCCTCTTTGACAATGCACAGTAGGAGGTAATAGCACATTGTGGTTTCTTTAACCCTGTGGTTGACAAGTCGACCATAGTACTGCAACTTCCTCCCCACCAGCATCAGTTGATGCTTTCATCCAACCATCGGCAGTTGCTGCATTTAGCAACTTGTTTGGGTCTGTACGTTTTTAAGTTCTACATTCTGAAACAATGAACACAACCCTCGCTTGCTTTTCTTCTCAAAATGATTTTTTATCTAAACATTTTTACAGCACCACAGTCATCATTCCATTATCTGCAAATGTCAATACATAAACAATACAATGACAAACAGCTGATCAAACTGATTATCTGTTTCAATAAATAATCTAATAAATTATATATAAAATACTTTTGTGAATGAAAACACACACACACACACACACATAATTAAATACATAAATAAATAAATGCATACATACATACATACATAAATGAATAAATATGATAATGTTATCTTAAATAATAATTTAAAATATATTTCTGTCAACCTGTAGTGACACAATAAATACGCAACAGTTATCGGTAATTTGCAGTACAGCAAAAGGTACTGACACTAATGCGAGTACAAAGTACATAACATTATAGACCCATATAGATATTTATGGTAATACATTACTTCACAGTCAGCTATTGTGTTCATTGATACAGCTAACATACAGAATCTTGGTTTACTTTAAATGACTTGCTAAAAGTCTATACTGAAAATTGCAATGACTGTTTAGTGCAGTGTAGACCTTCAAACATTCAACAGTGTAAGTGAGTTCATGCGAGGCAGTGGGCTTCAGGCCTCACAGTGGAGCCACCATGAAGACTGACGGCTCTTACATGTACATTCATATCTTCACCTGTTGCCCTTAGTCCACTGACCTCACAAGGCAAACACACCAAAGAAAGTCTTCCCCGGCTCGTCTTCCAGGCCCGGCAACATCTTTTCTTCCATCACCGTCTTGAGTCTGTCCCCTCCCTTCAGGCTGAACACAGCTCCCATGTACACGGCGGAGTACCAGCTCCCCTCATCATCCCGATCGCTTGTGGCTCTCATTTGGCAGGCAGTGCGGACAGAGTGCAGGATGGTCTGGTAAGACCCAAACGAGCTGGACCAGCGCTTCACAGTGTGACTCAGGTGGACCAGGGGCTGTGAGAGGTCATCAGCTTCACTGCTGCTGCAGTGAATCTGGAAAGACACTTGGCTGTATACGAAGTAGAGGCCATTTTGAGGAATCACAATTTCATTGTTGTAGAGTTCCAGCCCTCCCTGAGAGTGGGACTGGTCAACCTGATTCTTCCATTCCACTGAGGTCTTCACGTCGGGGTTATATTCTCCTAATTAAAAGTGGAAAGAGATGGTGAAAATAAGAATTGAATATTAAGGCAAAGGTTTGAAACATTTTTAATTTTACTGTTGAGCCCTTACACATCCATGGCACTTACTGTATCTAAAAGACTACAATTGCTTTAATGGGCCATAAAACTTTCTAAACAATTCACATAATTTCTTCAAGAACCAAATGAACCTGATCAAGAAGCTGTTGAATGTCCTTAAGTAGCACTTAAACTTCTTCAAGAAACCCGAGAACTTTCTCAATAAGGTCATAAATGTCTTCAAGAACTTCCTGAAGAAGCCCGAGAGTTCAATCAAGAAGCTCCAGAACTTCCTTAAGTGTCACTAATTCTAACCCTAAAGCCTCAAAGACCAGTGCTTTCAGAACTACTGATTAAAAAAACAAAAGTTAAGATTCTACGAACAGAGTTTAATCAAATATTATTTAATCATTTCAAATATTTACCTTCTAAATGAATTGCTGCTCTTGGATTTGAAATGTGCCTCAATTTGTGGAGAAGTTCTGGAAAGAAGAAAAGATGGTTAGACAATAACAGCTGTTTTATTGATCTGGACAGTCTGATGAGATCAGCCCGTTATCAGTTAGTATATTATCTTAGTGTGGACCCCACCAAGAGTAGCTAATGGGGATCCTAATATATATACAGATGATATCAACTATCAATTAAAAGTACCAGTTTTCAACTTTTTACAGAATGAATGGAAACTCACCAACATTGGCTTCATCTTGTCCTGAGCCCTGTTTGAAGAAGAGAAGTATAGAGAGACTGTTATAGAATGGCTGGGTTCAGGTGAGTTGTACCACTTGCTGTGAGAGACATCCAGCCCTTCAATAAATCAGAGAGTATATTATAAACATGTAACCATACCTTGGCATGCATATTGAAGAGGAGGACTGCAGCAGCAGCAGCAGCAGCGAGGCAGAGTGTGAACACCAGCAGGGCTGTGGTTTTCGTTGAGCTGGGTTTGAAACTTGTTGTTTGTTTCCTGGCTTCTGTGTCGACAGTGGCTTCCAGCAGTACCTTGCATTCACCTTCCATTGTTTTGAATGTCACTTCAAGTCAAACTGAGCTCTCAGAAACCTTATTGGGAGCTGTCTGTCTTTACAACTGTCACTTTGGTTTGTGGACTGACACTCAGCGAGTGTCTCTTTTAAAATCAATTGCCTCCTGGGAAACTCCAGTGATGTCACTGTTTGTGAGTGAATGGAGATTTGATGAGGAAGAAAGACCCAGAGCAGGAGAGGATCTTACATACCACACACTCCTACACACAAGGCATGTATGACTGTGTTATCCCATGAGCACATACACCTGTAGAAACCCCTTTTACATCTCAGTGCATACACACCTACAAGTCTACAGAAACTCACACACAGACAAGGATACACACATAGTGACACATGTTCTCAAACACACATACACTCACATTCTGCCATACATTACATGCCAAAATGCACTTACAAAAACTACAGGAAATCCACAAAACTCACCTATGTACGTAGATACAATAAAAAAAAAAAGAATGCACATTTTAGCCAATCATACCACATGTAATGTTAGATGTTTCCGTATGTTGTGGTGCACAGGTCATCTCTATGTGGGTCAAATATATGGATACCGTGTTAAAGTGTGAGGTAACAAGCCACAGACACATCATTCAGTTATTCATCAGTGTGTGCCAGAGAAATATTGGTCATAACATTAATATAGGATATTGCACTATTGCAGGATGTACATAAGCCTGAAGTAAAAATGAACTGCAACTGACTTGTCATTGTGAATATCTACAGTAGAATGTTTCACTTCCATTTTGTTCAAAAATAGACCGATTCAGCTTGAAGAGTTGTAATGTGTGTCAACATATAAATACAGTACAATGTGAAAAGAAATTGTGATCATGCTGTCCATAAAACTCAAGTTTCTGATAGATATACATTGTATTGGAATATTGTATGTGATAGCTGACAAAAAGCTGTGTGACTGCAGAGCCTTAATGACAAAACAATCTCACCACAACATTTAATAGCTGTACTGGGGTTATACCCAGTTATGAAATTGTAGATGTTTAAAATGTCTGACTTTGAGTTTATTTTGGGGCATGCATTGCCTTTATTACAGAGCTGTCAGTAGATAGATTACAGTAAAGAAAGAGTAGGGAATAACTTGCAACAAACATGGACAGGACTCTCTTGAAAAAGAGATTTTTAATCTCAATGAGACATATCCTGGTAAAATAAAGGTTATAAAAACATCCCTGGCTGGACGAGAGATTGTTTCTAATTTCTGAAACCTCGAGGCCGCCAGGGCATCATCTCATAGCTAATATATATATATATATATATATATATATATATATATATATATATATATATATATATATATATATATATATATATATATATATATATATATATATATATATATAGTCATATCTGTATTCAGTGTAACCCTAACCCCATAGAAATATAGCACAACGTCAAAAGCAAAACTGATAAAACATGTTTTCAAAAAATACCTATATAAACCTATAGATAGATTCAATTGGAAATTAAGTTTTAGATGTAAAATATGACTAAAAACTGTCTGATTACCTGAAACTAAATATTGTTTATAGTCCTTCATGTTAACATGGTGTCTATGACAACATCACCATAACTAGCAGTAACAGCGCATATGAGTAACAGTGAGTGTGGATTTATTTTAGGAGACAGGAGTGTGTGGGGGGGAGTTAGTCAGAGATCCACTCAGATCAATGAAATTCAATTCAAACCATAAATACCAGCTTGAGGTAAAACAATTTATGTAAAACTGTTGGTCTGTGTGTCTAAGATAATTGTGGCAAACAAGTTTATAATGCTACTCATTGATTCATCTTCCAAAACCCATTTGAATATTTTGAAATGCTTCTCACAGCAAATATTGATATATGAGATTAATTTAGATTAATTAATCACAAAGCTTGTAATTAATTAGATAAAAAAGGAATCGCTTGACAGCCCTAATATATACATATACATATATATATATATATATATATATATATATATATATATATGTATGTATATATATATATATATTTATATATGTATATTTATATATGTATATATATATATATATATATATATATATATGTATATATATATGTATATATATTTATATTTATATATATATATATATATTTATATTTACATATATGTATTATATATATATATATATATCTATATATATATATATATATATATATATATATATCTCTATATATATATATATATATATATATATATATATATATATATATATATATATGCTTTAGAGAAAGCAAACTAACAGACACAAAGACATCCATCCTAAACTATCCCTTCAGTGTGGAGTTGGATTGACTTCTTTGGATAACAAATGATAATCGCTTAGCAGAAATACCAGATTTGGATAAGCACCAAAGTCTAATCAGTAGCTTCCTGGACACGGTTCTATCTGCCACCATAGTTCACACTTTTCTAAAATCCAAACCTTCATGGTAGAGATAATGTGAAAGAAAATATGTTGATTTAATCAAACACATTTTACAGTTTCAGTTTTTCATATGTAACAGTGTATGAAGTTACAGTTGCGCAAATTAGCAGCAGTAGTCAAATTAAGGAGGCTGTGAGGTTGTACCACAAACCTCATACCAACCATGTGACTCCATAATAGATCATGAGACTTTTCATTCTTTACAGGAACTACAAACTTTAACGGCCACATTCCATGTCTACAGAAGGTGAATCTTTCATACTCAAAATGTAGTTTGGGTGGTGAGTGAGAGGTACTAAAGGAGATCACTGATGGTAGATAAGATGAACCTGTGTTATTTAAAATATATCTGAAGCTGACCAGGAGACAGGTTGTAAACAGTTAACAACATTTAAGACAGTTTAGCTAAAACCACTTATTTTGGAGGGTAAAACTATAGAATAAATCCTAAATGTCTATAAATAACTGAAGGTGAAACTTATAGCTTTGACCACGAACGTTTTTTTTTACTACAGTTTCACTTGACATCTCATTCAGTGAGAATTACTTTTCCAGTGAGGGTGATTTCAGTAGGAGGGGGAGATGCCTGAGAACAAGAGTAAGGTAAGGAAGTGAATAACATACCCCCCCCCCCCTCTCATTTTGCATCTCATTTTGCATTAGGATTTGAATAAGAAGAAAAAAAACTCTCCCCTGAGCCTCAAAAGAATTCACAGTGGAGTTTCTTTACACTTTTATACATTGCCCAGATTCCTCATTACAACATGAGAGTATAAATCCACAAATCCCTGGAAGCTTTGGTGCAAAAAGTCTCTTCTCTCACACATTGGAACTTGATTACATCAGTTATATTGTAAAGTCAATTTTAATTTCATGTGGTTGATTTTAAATCTGAAATAAGGAAGGGCCAACATGCAGGTAGGCTTAAAGTATAAACCAGAGGAATTTCCATTTGGGAGAGTGGCCAGATTTGTCTTTGGGGTTTCATGATGAGGAAGCAGTTGTATGTGCAAAAAAATTTGTCACTAGAAACTGAATGTTTGAGCTTGAATATTCTTCCTTATTTGACAGTACAGCTGAAGAGACAGACGGGACAACACACACACACACACACACACACACACACAGTTGGACATTGGGAACTGAATGTTATATTGTGAAATTGAATTAATTTGCTATGAAACTGTATTTGATCCTCACTGAAAATTCAATTATTCCACATTAATTTCTCACAATTCAAATTCAGTTCTTGCAATTCAGATTCAGTTTACTGAGACACACATCCAGTGTTTGAGGAAGAGCAATCCAGTGCAGATTCACACAACTGCAGACTCCATAAGCCTCTCTTACACAGAGATTCTGTTATGAAGGTCCGACATTACATCATCTTTGCTTTTTACACTGAACCAAAGTGTTTGCTGGTGCTTTGTCCCTTTTTGACTCGTCTGTGGGTCAACCTGCATTACTAGACAGTGAGTATCTGCCATGCCGGCTGTCCCTGTTACACAAACGTGTAGGGGATGGGGATGGGGGCTACTTACTGTATAAAACATGGCCTGGCTTTTCGAAAATTGGGCAAAGAGGTAGAGCTAAGAGTTAAGGCGGGCCCAGGTCATGCAGCAGAGCAGACAGCTACCGCTAGCAACCTGAGACGACGTCCACCTGTCCCTTCCAGCCTCTCCCTTAATAATGCGTAACTTTAAGCTTTAAACTTTCAATATCATTAAACGGGTGAGTTTAATACGATACCGGGTGACCTTAATCTATGGGGCCCAGTCAGACCCGACAAACAACCATAGCTTTGTACGTGAGCTCATGACCCTAAAGAATTAGCTAATCTTTTTCCAGCCACTAGGCGGGTAAAGGCCTTGGCATGCTGACCTCCAGCTGAAGAAACTTGCCATTGTTACATGGACAGTTAAGGAACGGCGCAAGGCTCACCTCTATGTGACTATGTGTCACCTTAGTCTAAATTTTGATGATTCATTTTGTAGATGGCTCTTGAGATATGTGGCCATATGTCTTGGAAACTGGTGTGAAGTTTCAGATCAGTCACCTGACCTGGTAAATTGGATCAGATGGCCGGCAAGACTACAGATAGACCTGCTAAACCCAAAAGGTAGTGAGGGTGAACTCATGGACCATGTTCAAAGACTCCATTGTGGAGGCAGCTGCTCTGAGTTGTGGCAAGAAGGTGATCAGTGCCCAGCAGTACAGTGTTAAACCAAGAATCTGGTTGGACAGTAAAATAAATTATTAAAGTGAAGAAAACATTATTTCCAGGCACCATCAACTGGAATGTCACCTTGATGCTGGCTGAGAACAGACTGGAGGGATTACAATATCCCATCTGTGCCTGGGCCTTGGGTTCCCACTTTCAGTATTTCCTTGAAGGCATTTGTGTTGCAGGCAGTTGAACTCATGAAAAAAGTGACAGTAATTGCGTAGAAAGAAAAAGAGAGCTTCATGGAGAGCATTTCAGATCCTGGCTACTGTATCACCTCCACACACCCTGAATCAAGTTGGATTGTCGATTTTGAAAAATTGTCGAACCCAATTCGGACATGAGGATTGATGAGATTGGTGTCACTGAAGTCAAACAAATACTTTTTATTTTTATTTTGTCATATGAAATACTCATTACTGTTGATTTACATTCCGATATGCTGGCTCTGCCCCTATAATTTATATGTAAACTACCTTCAGTTTGTCTTTCACCTCACACATTAACTCTGGAGATAGTCTTGTTATTTGTTTTTTCTGTGTGTGAAGTTTCTTCCTTTACCCTAACCCTTTCTGAGGCATTTTCACTTGTGCTTTTAGCAAGATTCCCCTATTACTTGTCCTCCTCAGTTTCAGGTAAAGAAGTGCATCACTCAAACAACAATGTCAACCACAAGAAAAGGTGATAATGTGGAGGAAGGTTTTAGGTTGATTCAGTGGAGAGAAGGGAAGGTGTTTGAAGACAGCAGAGGGAAACCCCCACCCTTTCTCCAAAGAAAGTTGGTCACTAAAATGACTTTTGTTGGTAGTAGTTTAGGGCATCTAGTCATTTTTCTTTATAATTTTGATAAAGAAAAAAAAACCTGTAAACAAATACAGCATGTATCTACACTACATGCCCAGCAGTACTGTATGTGTAAGTGCAGCCTGAACGTGTGTCATTTTTGGACTGAGAAAGATAAAGGTTAGAAGCCATACTCGTACTCACACACTTAAGAATAAATGAACATTTCAAATGATTTCAAATGCTCTAAATTTAAGAGAGCTCCAGAGGTCTGAAGTTGGTTCAAAGGAGATCTTAGATGACTGCAGCACAGAGACGGAGGTGAGGGACACCTTCTGAGATATGTTATGGGATAATTATATTAAATATATTTTGGTCAAAATGAATAATAAGATAGCTGAAGCAGAAGGTATGATTCCCCATCACTTTATCTTTCTTCTTGTTGTGTAATGATCAGGGGTGCAAACAACAAGACTAAAGCTTCCATGGATTATATCACTTTTAATGCATTTTTACTGCTTGCACTTGTCATACGTATTAAATACTCCTTTTTAGATTATTTCTCTGATGAACCGCTTCTACCAGTGGTAGGATTTCTCTCTGAACTAGTTTGATTTTCATTTTGTTTTAATTTCTGTCAAATTCTGGTTACATCATTCCTATTTATATATTTATACTTTAGAAGCAGAGTGGAGGTTTCTTTCGCAACTTCACCTACTTCCGAGGTGCATGGAGATGAAAAAAAGTCTGAAGAAGTTCAAACTTGTAGTTTATAGAACAACACTTGCAGTTAATAGAACACTTGTAGTATATAGAACAACACTTGTAGTATTTAGAACAACACTTCTAGTATATAGAACAACACATGTAGTATATAGAATAACACTTGTAATATATAGAACAACACTTGTAGTATATAGAACAACACTTCTAGTATATAGAACAACACATGTAGTATATAGAACAACACTTGTAATATATAGAACAACACTTGTAGTATTTAGAACAACACTTCTAGTATATAGAATAACACTTGTAATATATAGAACAACACATGTAGTATATAGAATAACACTTGTAATATATAGAACAACACATGTAGTATATAGAATAACACTTGTAAGTATATAGAACAACACTTGTAGTATATAGAACAACACTTGTAGTATATAGAACAACACTTGTAATATATAAAAAAACACTTGTAGTATATAGAACAACACTTGTAGTATATAGAACAACACTTGTAGTTTATGGAACACTTGTAATATATAGAACAACACTTAGTATATAGAACAACACTTGTAGTTTATGGAACACTTGTAATATATAGAACAACACTTGTAGTATATAGAACAACACTTTTAGTATATAGAACAACAGTTGTAGTTTATGGAACACTTGTAATATATAGAACAACACTTGTAGTATATAGAACAACACTTGTAGTTTATGGAACACTTGTAATATATAGAACAACACTTAGTATATAGAACAACACTTGTAGTTTATGGAACAACACTTTTAGTTTATGGAACACTTGTAATATATAGAACAACACTTGTAATATATAGAACAACAGTTGTAATATTTAGAACAACACTTGTAGTATATAGAACAACACTTGTAGTATATAGAACAACACTTTTAGTATATAGAACAACACTTGTAGTTTATGGAACACTTGTAATATATAGAACAACACTTGTAGTATATAGAACAACACTTGTAGTTTATGGAACACTTGTAATATATAGAACAACACTTAGTATATAGAACAACACTTGTAGTTTATGGAACAACACTTTTAGTATATAGAACAACACTTGTAGTTTATGGAACACTTGTAATATATAGAACAACAGTTGTAATATATAGAACAACACTTGTAGTATATAGAACAACACTTGTAATATATAGAACAACAGTTGTAGTTTATGGAACACTTGTAATATATAGAACAACACTTAGTATATAGAACAACACTTGTAGTTTATGGAACAACACTTTTAGTATATAGAACAACACTTGTAGTTTATGGAACACTTGTAATATATAGAACAACAGTTGTAATATTTAGAACAACACTTGTAGTATATAGAACAACACTTGTAATATATAGAACAACAGTTGTAATATTTAGAACAACACTTGTAGTATATAGAACAACAGTTGTAATATTTAGAACAACACTTGTAGTATATAGAACAACACTTGTAGTATATAGAACAACACTTGTAGTATATAGAACAACAGTTGTAATATTTAGAACACTTGTAATATTTAGAACAACACTTGCAGTATGTAGAACAACACTTTTAGTATATAGAACAACACTTTTAGAATGTAGAACAACACTTTTAGTATATAGAACAACACTTTTAGTATGTAGAAAAGCACGTGTAGTATAGAACAACTTTTGCAACTAGTTATATCCTACAATTATATGTGTAATTTCACATGTTAATTGCATGGTAATTGTATTTAAAAAAACTTAAATTACAGAATGTTGTAACATGTAGGGTACGGGACAGATGTAGGACTAAATCCTCAACTCTGATGGGTTATTTCTGCTCTGATGTAATAAATCAGATGATCACTGCTACTGCTATGTTATTCCTACACTTCGCTGTAAGTAGGATTAAGTCACTTGATAAATGTGTCTTATTCTTGACACCCATTCCTAGGCGTAATTAATAAAAATATGATATATAATGTATGTGCTCATGGCTCTGTGCAGGCCAGTTGAATTACTTTGACACCAAACTGGGGAAACAATTTCTTGTACAGGAAAGGGACAAACACAGACTGTTGCCACAACGTTGCAAGAATGCTATTGTCTAGAATATCATTGTATATTGAAACATTAATATCTCTTTTCAATTAAAAACTATGAAAAACAACCCCAGAGCAAAAGTGTGTGGCCACATGGTGTATCTATATCTTTTCTTTTTTTGCGGAAGTCATCTGATCTAAACAGAAGTAGTGAACCTACTGACCTCTTTCCAATGAGGAAATTAAATTAACCAAACCAAAAGATCAGAAACTATTTCAGTCATATGAAGGACCAGTTAGCACATGTATCTGAGATAATGGGATTTTGGAAAACAGGAAACACCAGAGTTATGCAACAGTGGCTGGGTAATGAGTCAATGCAGGATTCCCTTAAAACATTCTGCCTGTCTGGGTGAGGCAGGTGGAGACTCAGAGTGGATCAAGAGGAAAGAGAGATGGAATTGGTAAAGAGTCTGGAGTTTTGTAGAGGTGGGTGAAACCAGGTACAAAAAAAGCTGAGTGAAACCTGTGGTTTCCTGTCTCCTTTTCTAAAGTAAACCGCAGAGCTGTTGCATACGCAGAATAGGTGTTCCTCTTGTGAGGCTTGTTGCAACAGAAACACTTTTTCAACATTCATGGAGGAAGGGTATATCACAACAGTTTGACCTATATTCATAATTCATAGTCGCTGACAACATATTTGAACTGATGCGGTAAATATTTTCTGTATTCAGCATTAATATTGAATTCATTACGTTTTATTTGGTCATTTCCAAGCAGAAAACTTTGTAGTATAAAATGTGGAGTTAAAGTAATAAAATGGTCATGGAATACTACGTTCCCTTTATTCCACTGTTACCATTTCTACTAAAATCTACTTCTGCTTCTAAGAATACTAAAGCTGCTACTCCTTGAACTATAGATTTGTACTTGTACTTTGTACTTGCTTCCTGTTTTATTTTTTAAATGTTCACTCCCCCTTGTGTCATATATTGTTTTACTTCATATTCTTGTGTTTTTTCCCACCCTAAGAGTTTTAAATGTTGATTTATATTTTACATAGATTGTGGCGATTGTATAGATAATTTATACTTCATATTACCTGCTTGGTTTTCTGACTATCTATTGAATATCACTTAAAAAGTGCGGTGCAATCATTCGGATTGATTATACATATTTTATTATTTATAATATGTGTACTTATTTTGCTACTTAAATTGCTTCTGTTTAGTGGTGTATAGCTAAACTTGCTCTAACATTTTGTTTTGTTTTAGGGAGAAGGAGACAGAGGTAGAAGAGAGGAGAGGAGGAGAGCAGGGAGAGGATGGAGAGCAGGGAGAGGATGGACAGACTCTTCTCTCTGCTGGAGAAACTTGTTGACAAATGAAATGTAAATTAATTTAAATAAATAATATATGTAATGATGAATATATTGTGTATTTAATTTACGTGAACTATAAATTAAAATTAATGAAAACATAATTGATTTCAAGGGTCAAGAAGGATATATTTTGTACATATGACTTATTAATTTAGAAAAGGGATTATCTCATTTAGAAAATGACCTATC